>NC_142494.1:26502312-26807645 GCF_965113065.1 Corylus avellana
AACGGCGTATATGGTGCTACATTATTTAAATTTTTTAAAAGACGTACCAACATGGACATCATATACACAGTTATATGAATCAACTTCAAATCCCGACCATAAAATGAATAATGTCCAATTCATTTGAAATGAAAAGGCACACATTAATGTCCACTCCACCCCTTTAATCCGTTAAATTTAGAACTAAACCTTTTATTCACCATGATACTAGAACAACAGCCGACAGGCACAACAATGCAGAAGGTCACACAAATTGAACACTTCTTTCAATGACCACAATCAATTTCGATCTATACACTAATTTCAGCGAATAGGCACCACTAAAACTTGAATAAACTTTAAAAAGGCAATTTATTTCCATGACAATCCCATAGAGCAGATTTCTAATAACACATAATGAGCTATGCAAAATGCAAGTGCAACAAAACTATTACAAGCTTCATTCGAGACTATATCCCAAAACAAAAATTAAGTATTTACACATAACAGACAAGATCTATTCATCAAAATGGTAGCTTACCTGCAAGCCCTGCCCCTCGACGCCGCCACCACCAATCCTCTCACAACTCGGGCTCGTCAGTGGGCAACTCGTACCGGCAAAGGGGACACGTATTCCTTATACTTAACCAGGGCACAATGCAGTCCCCGTGATAACAGTGAGCACAAGGAAGTCTCCTCGCCTTCTCCTCCACCACAATCTCATCCTTGCAAACCGCACAAACCGCAGTGCTTCGACGCAATTCCTCCGCCGTTAACTCCACGAAAGGAAGATTTTCCACAACCCTCTTCGCCGCCGGGCGGCTACGCCCCTGGTTCTCCGCGAACCGCCCCAAAACATCGCCGATCTCGGCCCCAACCGCGTCGTCTTCATCCATAAGACCTGCTAGAAACGAATCCAAATCAGCATACGAATCACGCTCAAGATTTCGCACCTCTATTTCCCCCACTTGCTCCCGTTCCAAACCCGCAAACCCAATCCTCCGCTCCTCCTCCAAGCAGAAGCGAAAAGTGTCCTCAGAACTGAAATCCGTACCCGGATCCGCATCAACGTGGAAGGCGAGTAAATCGTCATCGGAAAAGCTCTCCAAGAGGATGGCGACAAAGCGGTCCGCGTCGCGGTCGGAACCAGAGCCAAAGTCGGATGCGAAGGGATCGCGGCCCGAGTTTTCGTAGAAATTGGACCGCCGGTGGGTGTGGGAATCCAGGGATTGGGCGTTGATACGCGGGTGGAGTGGATTGGGGTCGGTTTCCGGGAGGTTGTGTGGGTTGAGCCGAGACATGATGGTTCACTCTAAAGGCTGATTCTTTGGAACCCCTTCTCAAAACCGTTGGCGGTTCCGGTGTTTCATAGAACCCTTAAAATTAATATTTAGAAAAATTTATTTACAAACTCTTAATTTGAAACACTTCTGATTTATTCTAAAAACACATTTTAAATTATCTTCTCACATCCTTTATATTTAAATTCCTAACAATTTGCTATCAAAGCAAATAATGTTATTTTATTATTATTTTCTTTTTTTTTAAAAAAAAAATCAGTCTCATTAAAAAATGATTACGAGCATAACGTCCTTATATCACAAAACAAAAAGCTCTGAAAAATCATAACCGAAGCTACAAGATTACAAATCATAAATACTTACATAAAACTCAAACATTCAAGACGTATTTATGATATCAATATCTGCTAATCTATTACTACTTTTTTGTTGTAACACCAGATCTGTTCTAAACAGACTTAACTCAATACATAGGTAGCTTATCTTCCTCGCTCTGAAAACATATCACATCCACAACCCAAAAGTCCGGACAATTCTTATTATTTTTTACATTTACATTTGTAATTTTTTTTAATTAAAATGAACAGGTGTCACATTCTAATACTGTAAGATATGCTCACTAAATGGAATTTAAAATCAACTTCAATGAGATTGATCTAATCTAGTACCAACAATATATTGTTATTTCTGTAAAATAGTAATAGTACAATGACAGCCATCTCTTAAAACATATTGCACTAATTTGATTTTCCGGCATAATCAGAAATTGAAGGCGGCGGGAGCAGCAGTCCAGAAGAAAATAACCAGCGCCGCCAGCGTGGCCCCGGAGCGAAAACGTCGGAAAATTCTGGCTGCCTTTGGGTTGGTCTCGCGGAGATGCATGGAACAAACGGAGCCACAAAAAGCCCCCGTGACGCAGACAAGGAAGGCGTGGAAAGTGTAGGGCTGGCCCTTAAAGATAAAGGTGGGAGCAGGGTTGCCATCCACGTATTCCATAGGTAAATTCATGAACAGCAACGCTACGATGCCTGAGAAGATGAATATAAATTCGTTGGAGCAGAGCCGTAGCAGCAGTTTGTGGCTCTCTGGCTGATCATCCGGCACGCTGCAAACTTTGCCTTCCATTGATGACATGTGTTGTGAGTTTGGATACAAGAGATTGAGTGTGGCATATATATATATATATTCAAACGAGGATGGCAAGAAAGTTCATAGGAGGTTTCTTCGATGGTGATCAGGGCAGAGGAGGATTTCCTTGCACCTTCCAAGTATTGAATAGGTAAGGAATAAAGAAACACGATGCAGGTTTCATGGAACATTCAACAAGATTTGACTAATTGTGGTGACTTTTGAGAATGGGCCCATTTGCATCTTTTCTATTATTTTAGGCTCTCTTTGTCCGTATTGGGTCCGGCGGGTTCTTGGCGGTTCTGCGCGGGTATATAAAAAGAATGGATTTTTTTTTTGTTAAAAAGATATTTTTAATTAACTAGTATTTTATATTGCACCAAACACCTAAAAATACGAAAACCTTAGTTTAAATTCAAAAATAATACATGTGACTTTATATTTATAACATGGTTAAATTATAAATTTTTTTTTTTAGTACATATAGTTTGAGTTGGAATTGTCTCTAAAAAATAGTTAAATCGGTTAAGAATCACGCTTTATGAGATAGAAGTTCTAGTTTGAATCTTTTCTCTTTCTCCTTTTGTGCAAATATGTAAAAAAATAAAAAATAGTTGGAATCAATAACTTAACCGGTGTTATATATGCCACGCATGCTAGTATTATTCACCCATGTAGTTTATTTAATTAAATATAATTTTTTTAAAAAAAATTAATGTTTTTAATTTTAAAAAAATTATTTTTTAATTAATTAATGTTATGGATACGTGTTAAATCGTAATTGGTACTAACGTGGCGTTCTATCAAATTTTAGACAAAATTTTGTCAGAAAGACGTCTTAAGATTAAAAAATAAAAAACTTAAACCACTTGAGTGTATAAAGTATTTAACCATATTATTTAAAACCACATAGTGCGGTTCAACTAATTGAAGTCTTTTGCACTTATGCTTTTCAAGAAGGCCGCATTTGGTTGGCCCATGGAAACAAGGCAAACGAGTGAAGAACCCAAAACTGATTCTGAACGGTCAAAAACACCCGCCAAAGCATGAGTTCCATAGTTAATGGCTCACCATCACATCCCTCACCTTCGGTTAATAAGGCTCTGCTCTTTCCCATCAATACCTCTGTGCAAAACTCCATCAGTTTGTACATTCTGTACTCTTGTGCCAACCCAAAGAACACCCACAAGCTGGAAAACCTTTTCACACATTTTCCAAGAGTGCTCGGATCAACGAGCTCTGAATCCGGGCAAACAAGCCCATGCTCGCATGCTCGTTACTGGGTTTCAGCCCACCGTCTTTGTTACAAATTGTTTGGTGCAAATGTATGTGAAATGTCGTAGTTTGGAATATGCTTCGAACGTGTTTGATAGAATGGGGCAACGAGACACGGTCTCCTGGAACACGATGATTTTTGGGTACGCAGGATGTGAGAAGATGGAGATCGCGCAGCTGTTTTTTAACAGAATGCCCTTGAGAGATGTGGTGTCTTGGAATTCTTTGATCTCAGGGTACTTGCTGAAGGGTGATTATTCGGAGTCGATTGATATATTTGTGAAGATGGGGAGAACGGGGATGGTGTTCGACCGTACTACGTTTGCAGTTTCTTTGAAATCATGTTCCGTTACCGAAGACGTTGACTTGGGGATTCAGATTCATGGACATGCAGTGAGGAGAGGTTTCGATAATGACGTGGTAACAGGAAGTGCTCTAGTACATATGTATGCCAAATGTAAGAAATTAGTTGATTCTCTCCAGGTTTTCCACGAAATGCCCGAAAAGAATTTGGTTTCTTGGAGCGCTGTTATTGCCGGTTGTGTTCAGAATGATCAGTTCATTAAGGGCTTAGAACTGTTCAAGAAGATGCTGAAGGTGGGAATCAAGGTTAGTCAATCTATTTATGCTAGTCTTTTCAGGTCCTGCGCAGGGTTATCTGCATTTAGGTTAGGCACTCAGTTGCATGGACACGCCTTAAAGACCAACTTTGGATTTGATGTCATTGTGGGAACTGCCACTATGGATATGTATGCAAAATGTGACAGCATGCCTGAAGCTCGAAAGCTATTTAACTCATTGCAAAACCATAATTTGCAATCTTACAATGCCATTATTGTTGGTTATGCTCGATGTTATCAAGGTTTCAAAGCTCTGGAGCTATTTTGGCTTTTGCAGAAATCTGGCCTTGGTTTTGATGAGATAAGCCTATCTGCTGCATTTAGCGCATGTGCAGTGATCCAAGGAAATTTGGAGGGGCTTCAACTACATGGATTAGCAGTTAAGAATTGTTTGAGGTCAAGTATTTGTGTGGCAAATGCCATGTTGGACATGTATGGTAAATGCGGAGGTCTCTTTGAAGCTTGTAGCGTGTTTGATGAGATGGGAAGAAGAGATGCTGTGTCTTGGAATGCAATTATTGCAGCTCATGAGCAGAATGAAAATGAAGAGGAAACACTTTCACTCTTTGTTTCAATGCTCCAATCAAGAATGGAACCTGATGAGTTCACCTATGGCAGTGTTTTAAAAGCATGTGCTGGTCAGCAAGCTTTAAACTATGGCATGGAGATCCATAACAGAATAATCAAATCCAGAATGGGGTTGGACTTGTTTGTTGGAAGTGCCCTTGTGGATATGTACTGCAAGTGTGGAATGATGGAAGAGGCAGAAAAGATCCATGACAGATTAGAAGAACCAACGATGGTTTCTTGGAATGCCATAATTTCTGGATTCTCAATGCAAAAGCAAAGTGAGAGTGCTCAGAGATTTTTCTCCCAGATGTTGCAGAAGGGTGTAAACCCAGATAACTTCACTTATGCAACAGTTCTCGACACTTGTGCTAATTTGGCTACCGTTGGACTTGGGAAGCAAATCCATGCTCAAATCCTTAAGCTGGAATTGCAATCAGATGTGTATATAACTAGCACTCTCGTTGATATGTACTCAAAATGTGGAAACATGCAAGACTCCCAATTAATGTTTGAGAAAGCACCTAGGCGAGATCCTGTGACATGGAATGCCATGATTTGTGGATATGCTTACCATGGTTTTGGAGAAGAGACCCTGACGACTTTTGAGAATATGCAGCTTGTAAATGTGAGACCAAACCATGCTACTTTTGTTTCAGTTCTTCGAGCCTGTGCGCACATTGGGCATGCTGAGAAAGGGTGGCACTACTTCCATGCTATGCGGAGTGACTATGGTTTAGATCCTCAGTTGGAGCATTATACATGTATGGTTGATATATTAGGCCGGTCAGGTAAAGTTAATGAGGCTTTGAAACTTATTCAAGAGATGCCTTTTGAAGCTGATGCTGTTATTTGGAGAACTCTCCTCAGTATCTGCAAGATCCATGGGAATGTAGAGGTGGCAGAAAAAGCGGCAGATTCTATCCTGCAATTAGAACCTCAAGACTCTTCTGCTTATGTCCTTCTGTCAAATATCTATGCTGATGCAGGTATGTGGGTTGAGGTAACCGAGATGAGAAAAATAATGAGGTACAATTATTTAAAAAAGGAACCGGGTTGTAGTTGGATCGAGGTATTAGATGAGGTTCACACATTTCTTGTTGGTGACAAGGCTCATCCGAGATGCAAAGAGATATATGAGAAGCTTGATGTGCTAATTGGTGAGATGAAGTGGGATGGGTATGTTCCACATTTTGATTTTGTACTTGATGAGGAGATTGAGGAACTCCAAGAGCAAGAAGAGCTCAGATCTAGCATGAATGTTATGTAGTTGACAACCAGGTGAAGAGCATGAGATTTTTCAATGACTTTTCCATGATTGCAATAAGTTGGGAAACGAATATAGAAGAGTTGGACACAAGTTCGGCAGCACAATAAGCAAGACTCAGGTATTTGGTAAATTTGTGGGAAGATCATACGGCTTGTGACATTGTACTGGGGGTTCTTACTAGAAATTTGGAGATCTTTGATACAATTTAGGAAAAGAAGTGATAGATACTGAGTTATAAGGATGGCATGAATTGATTATGCAGGAGGAATAAGAAGAATCTAGTCTTTGGAAAAACTGGCCATGTGGTATTTGATTATCCCCGACCAGGTTTTTCAGTTTCAGGCCCCATTTTTGAACAAATAATTATAGCAGAAAGGTGGTAATTTGAACACGAATGAGTTCATCCATTGAAATAAACCACAGAATGAAAGCGCTACTTTGCATTCGTTTTTTTCTTCTTCTGAGCAACTTAGAGAAAACAAAGGAATAGATGGATGAAGGTAGATCAAGAGGAAGAAGAGAAATGAGAATGCTTCCCGAAAACAAGAGAACCAACAAATGCCCTACTCATTAGAGTTCCACAAAAAGTAATTTTCCACCAAAAGCAATTTCTCTGAAATTTGATTTCTTGGTTTTCCTTCTCTCTTTTCCCCCTTTTTTTTATAAATGGGTTTAAATATTTTTCAGAACCATATCAAGGAAATTCTTATTTTCATGTTGAAAGGCCAAACAACTATAAGACAAACCTCCCCCCATTCCCAGCTTTGAATAAAATTAAAAAACCAAAAAACCTTTTGGCCCCCTCAACAGTCACCCACTCAGACGACTAGTTGACGTCGCCGGAAAAGAAAACTTGTGCAGCAGGCCAGGGTCAAAGCTCAAATCAATGTAGCACTTCCCATGCCAGCTTGATTGTCTGAATAATTAGAATGAAAAATAATAATAATAATAATTTAAAAAAAATAATCTTCAGTGCAGGAAAATATATACACCGAAAAATTAGGACCATTGCAACTTTCCGTAGATTTCATAATTACAAAAAGCAGCTTTCATTAGTATCTTGTTATACAGCCGAAAACAAAAATGAGATCTTGCTATCTTCAGCACTTTCTATTTGCAGGTATTCAGTGCATTGATCAGATGAAAATATATATGCTCTCAGTACAATAAGTTGTATTGTTCTTCTGCATAGCACCACATCTCTAGTTAACAACAAAAGTAGTTTAGGAAAGAGTTATGTGCACCAAGTTACAAAAGAGAGAAGATGGACAAAAGGTAAGCATTGATGAAAATCTCCTATCATTGGCCAATCAAAAACTCTTGGCTTCAAAAAGGGCAAGTTTGTTGTTGAAGTAGATAGGCCACGACTGAAATCAGCAAGATGAGAATCGCCACAAAAACATGCTTAAAGTTCAGGACTCCTGCATCTATTCTCCTCACTGTCTCGACCTCTGGCTCTGATGTAGAATCTGCAGGCCCCTTTTTAGTCTTACCAACAGACACATTTTTCTGAGTCTTGCCCAACTGCAACCAAACAAATAGAGAGGCAAAAATTTAGAACAAAAAGTTTCAAGCTCCGAATAAGATACACTAGCCATCATGTGACTATGTGAGTGTTAAGGCTGTTAGTAGAAAAAACATCTATTATAAATTAAGATGCCTGGACAGCAAGAGGACAATTTCAAGCATGATTAGAAGAAAGCAACCCACCATTATGAAGTATACACATAAACAGGAACACTTACCTCGGAACCAGTGGCCAACAACTCAGTTGCTTCTTCCTTAGTTTCTCTTGCACGAGTAACATCAGTCAAGTCATGCTTGGCAAATGAGAATCCTTTACTGTCTTCTCCACTATAATGGCCACTAGCTACAGATGGGTGCTTGTTTTGCTGTAACTTCACCACCAAAATTTGGTTCTCCACTGCCAATGAAGATATCTGCACATAATACACAAATATCTTTTGAATCAGCAGAAGTTCCACTGGGTTTAGGAAAACCCCATTTTATCTTTAGCAGTTCAGTTGGCATGCCCTCATATTTAAATGTTGACTTGCGACCATCAAGATTCTACACTTGTTTTTATTCTTAGACCCTTTAAATGTTTTATATGTAAACAAAACTAAATCCATGCCTTGATGCATATTAAATCATTTGTTGTTCCAAAAGCTTAAGCTGATGAAAAATGATGCATTTAACCAAATAATATTCTCACATTCTCTCTCACGTATGGATTTAGCTTTCCCCTTAATAAAAGGGCCTAGCAAGTGGAATATTCAACTGAATTGAGAGATAAAGTGTCAAATCATGGTTCGGACTTAGGATCACATTTTAAAACCATTTATATCACCAGTTATCTCAAAAGCTTAAATTGATGGGAAACTGTATATTTAATCGTTCAATAAATATTCTAACAATTCAATAATTAAAAATCATAATTTGCAAGTCATTTATAGTCCCGACTTTTTTAAAACAAGACATTGAACTTTCTTGTTTAAGCAAAAAGATAATTCATAGAAACTAGCGCTGCTGTGAGATGTAATTTTTCATCAGAATTTTGGGTAAGTAATTTCCACGATAGTATGATGTAGGTCATTGCTGATCATTGAATAATTTTGTACTTTTAGCTTAATTTTGTTATGTAGATACTAATGTTGAAGTAGAAACTTCAAGTGCTGCTTAAATTCAGGTGATAAAGACTAAAGAGACAGTAAAATTGGGACAGTCTACGGCCAAAACCAGCTTTTAAGCTAAAAACTCAAATCATAATAGGCCAATACCTGCTTATGAAGGCGCTCTCTTTCAATTGCAAGTTGCATGACCAAATCCGTAATAACTTTGGTCCGGATACCAATGTCCTTTGCAGTTGCCTTTTTCATTTCCTTAGCTTGGTACAAAGATACCTCCAAGCATTCCAGTCTGCCCCTCAAAAAGTTCAGTTCCTCATTTAGCTCCTCATTAGATTCAGATAATATGATACGCTTCTCCTCAGCACAATCAGCCCGACTTTCAGCTTTTGAAACTTTCAACTTCAGATTCTCTATCAAATTCTCCATGTCTCCAATTGCAGAATTCAACATGCTTTGCTTCTCCTGACTAGCTTCAGCAGATGCCACTGCATGCTGGAGCCGAATATCAGATTCCCTCAACTGCGTCTCAAGTAAATCCACCTTCTCATAGATACCACCACTGTCTTTAGGAAGACCCAGCTCTTCATTAAGATCCATATTGGTCTCAACCAATAATTTACACCTGGCTTTGGCACTTTCGGCCCTACTTTCTGCTTCGGAAATTTGTTCTTTCGGATCCAAAATAAAATTTTCCATTTCACTGATTTCAGAAGATACAACATTATGATGCTCCTGACTTCCACCTGCAGAGACGTTTGCATTCAGCAGCTGAAACTCAGATTCTTTAAGCTGCTTCTCGAGTGAACTCACCTTCTCCCTCAAAGTGAAGGCCTCAGTATTGGCAAGACTTAGTTTATTTTCAGCTTCCTTCAAGCTGGCTTTTAAGCTGTTTGCCTGGGCTAAGAGGAAGTTATCATGTTCTGCACCACTAGTCTTGAGCTTGTTGAGATCAATGTCTTTACCTTTCAACTGGTCTGTGGAGCATTCAAGCTTTGATCTTAGCTCAGCTTCTCGCTGAACTGCACCATTCAAATTGAACTGAAAAATCTGGAGTCGACCCAATAGTTCCTTTGAAATTCCCATCAGGACCTCTGATGCATTATCTGCCTGCAACCACCTCTCCCAAAAATCAGCTACTTCTTCCTCTAGGTAAAATACTTCTTGTTCTGAAGAATGTAGCCTCAGTTTCAGTTCTTCTTCATTATGTCTTGATTCGGTCAACTTCTTCTCTAGATCCATCTCTCTAGCCAAAGATTTTTCAAGCATCCTCAGGATATGTCTTTGCTGTTCAGCAGTTTGCATCTTTATCTTTGCATATGTATTCAAAAATTGGTCATCCTCTGGAAAGTTCGCACCTTTATCACTATTCCCTGTCAACATGCATGCACTAGAAAGTGAGATACATGTGTAACATATAATATTGCAGTAACATATGCCTGCATCAAAGAGCAAAACAATTTTATTTAAAAAAAAAAAAAAAAACTGTCCTC
This sequence comes from Corylus avellana, assembly GCF_965113065.1. Classification (NCBI taxonomy): domain Eukaryota; kingdom Viridiplantae; phylum Streptophyta; class Magnoliopsida; order Fagales; family Betulaceae; genus Corylus; species Corylus avellana. The sequence continues at coordinate 26,512,573 of NC_142494.1, forward strand.
TGTCACACATCTTCATTAGGAAGAGCAGAATCAAGCCTGTGAATTACGAAAATGATCTGAAGATGCTCAGTTGCCACATACAGCTCCTATCGTGGTTCAGCTATCTAACAGGTTAACAATTTTATTTTTTTTTAAGAAAAAAAAAATTTTCACAGTTTCTTACAACTTCACATTTCTCTAGAACAAGCAAGCCTGTCCCACACTATGTATTTCTACAGCTACCTATCATATTATAAGCATACAAATCAGTAATACTACAAATCATGAAAAAGCTGATTATTTGTTATTATAAACTAGGTTTGCTTTCTATAGCTTACAATTGTCACCCCGAACAGAACATGACAAGATCCTCTGGAACTTGGCAGATTGCGTCCAAATTTCAGAGATCTGATCTTGTGACTGCTTCAAAGATTGTTCAGAATCACGCAACTTTCCTTCCATTTCCTTGAAATTTTCTCCCAAGTGTTTGAATGAGGATACAATCTCACGGGAAGTGTTAACATCTGCTTGAAGTGCAGCCATGAATTTGTCCAGTTCTCTCACCTCTGAATCTAAAATTCCAGATAAGAGATCAAATTCCAAAGCCTTTTCAGTAGAATCACTGAACATATGTTCTTCCTCTGAAGCAAAGGCTTCAAAGTCACTTTCCCTGGTCGCCACATGCATCATCAGAACACTAAGGTTAACTAACTTTTCAGAAGAACATGCTAAATCCAATTCCACTCTTGTCAGAACTTCCCCAGCATTTCCTAATTCTCCAATAACCTCTCCATTAAAAGAGACCCCTCCAAGTAAATTAACTTTATTTGACTCTGCCTCTGCATCACCAGTATCAACATTATCACTAGATACACTTGCTTCACAAACAGCATCTGTTTCCATTGCAATCATCCAGCTATTCTGCTGCTCTTGAGACCTGGAAAATCAACTACAAGAAAATAAAGAAAAGTTAAGTTAGAGAAAGTTGTGAGAGGAAACAACAGTAACCTAACTGAATATTAAGAAAATAATGAATAAATGTTTTCTAAATTTTCAGGGCTCATCTGATTGCATTGCTGCTTCCAGCTTCAGTTTTCATTTGAAAGAAAAAAGCCCATAAAATAAATAAAATAATTTATCCAAAAAACAAACCCTCAGTGAGAGATCGTTTTTCCAAATAATGGGAAATGCCAAAAACAAGAATCTCAGATATAAAAAGGAAATATTTAATGCTTTCAGTGACAACGAGAATGGAAAGAGAACTACTTCCACCATCAGTTCACAAATACCACCACCATGTTATCGCCTCCACCACAACCATCCCACAGAACCACTGCTGCCAACTTTCCACCACCATCATAATCACCATACTGCTACCATTGTCATACTCTGATTTCACCGCATCAAATGCCACCGTACCACCATGTTATCAGAGTCAACATCACCACCATAACAATTGCTTTTACTACCATCATCACTAACTTAATTATGTCCTCCCACATTACGTAAAGAAAATGTTTTCCGTCCCAAAACCATCTTAATATGTAGAAAGATATCCCACCTCAGGTGGTTGCGCATGAACAAGTGCAAAATGCAGACAAACATAACAAATGAAAATAATTGCATTAAGTAAGAACTCTTAAGCCAATAAGCTTTAAATCAAATGGCGCCTCCTACCCCTATAAGAATAGGGCGGAGGGCAAGGTGTTGGGTTCGAAACACATAGGACCCGTATTTTAGTTACAAATAAGAAAATCAGCACTCTAAAGTTTCCTCAAGTATCTCTTACTAAAAAGGTAACAACTAAACCTCAAATAACTATCGATGAACACTCACTAGAAATCCTGCCCATCCTTCATTAAGTTAAAACCAAGCCTCCCAAATATAACTTCTTACACACAAAACACCAACAAGTAGACCATTTTCATATCTCAAACGAATGTAAATTCTTTTTTAAATTCCCAAACTAACTATCATTAAAACTCCAAAAACCCAGAACAAAATTTCCATAAACCAACAAAAGAATCCCTGCAAACAGTTGAAGATATTCAAGAAAACGAACAATCCAAAACACCATCTAACAAGCTGGAAGGCACCCCATGATCCAAAAAAGGAAAACACATCATCTCAGCCATCCTGTTCTCATAAAGATGTTCCTACGGCTAACAAAAATCCATAACAGTTCAAAATTTTGAAAGACCCAGATCAAGAATTTCCCATATGTCAAAAAAAAAAAAAAAAAAAAAAAAAATCCATGAAAAATCCGGAAATGTTCCAGAAATAGAAACTCCAAAATGCCCATCTCATGATTTACAACATGTACAACGAAAAGACTGGAGATAATAAAAAAACCCCACATTATTTTTCAACATCTTCTCGTGAAAGACATAGAGTAAATGTGAGAAAAATCCTAAAAATATGAAGTGTACCTCATGAAAGTGCTCGAAAGCACACGAACGAACCGTCAAGTTGGAAGATAGATACGAGTTCCTCTTTCCCAATTACAAATCCTTCCCCTAAAAATAGAAAGGTGTAGTTGATTAATACAACACAATCGGTGAAATGCCTGTCACACACGGGAACGTCCTCGTTTTGCTAAATTCCAGAAAGCCGTCTGCTCTTTCTCTTTTTGAAGCGATTGCGAGTGGCTGTTTTTGACGTAACTAAAGGCTTTGGAAGGCGACCATTTTCGACACAACAAATCTCAAAACCACTTGCTCATTCCTTTTCCTTTAAATTTTAAAAGGAATCATAATTTTTTGTTCTTATAACTTTGTTCGTTTGAAATAAAAAATATTTTTTCACGTAACTTTTTGAGATTTAAGACGAAGAAAATTTTTTAAAAAATCATCCATATAATAATAATATAAATAATAATATAACCATGTCAAAGCCTTTAAAGAAGTAATTTTGCATAGTTTAAAGTGATTTTATTTTTAAAAAAATTACTAACTTTTTGATGTAGAAATATAACCTGTATTAACATTAAAAATTTAAATTTCATATATAATTATTTTGGTTACAAAAATTTGTAGAATTAGATAATTAATTTTAGGAAAAAATTCACTTTACCCTCTGAAATTTTAGGGTTTTTCAATTTGAACAACAAAGTTTAAAAATTGACAATGTACTCTCTTAATATTTCAAAAATTTTCAATTCAGACCTTCCGTTACTTAATTTCCGTCTAATTGGACGAAATTTTAAAAAAAAAAAAAAAAAAAAAAAAATTGAGGGTAATTACGTAATTTCATTTATTTCTGTCCAATTTGACGAAAATTAGTAACTGGAGGTTTAACTTGAAAATTTTTGAAACATTATGGGGGTACATTGCTAATTTTTAAACTTTTGAGCTCAAATTAAAAAATTCCTAAAACTTAGGGGGGTAAAGTGAATTTTCCCCTTAATTGTAAGAAAGAAACAAAAAAAGATTTTAATTCATGATTTCTATTGTATTAGCATTGCTCTTCTAGTGTTAGCAGCCTTTCTTTTTTTCTTTTTCTTTTTTTTTAAGTACATTAAACAACAAACGGGAACAAAGCAAATCAACTAAACAACTAAGCAGCCGTCTCTTTTCTCACTAGTCGCCAGAGAAAAAAGCGAAACCCTTCAGCCACATAGGGGAGGAAGGTTGGCCATTTGGCAGCCTCCCTCCTCCCCTCGTCCTCCTCGCTCCAGTGGTAGCTATTTACCTGATGCCCTAGCCCCGGTGCCTCCTCTTTTCCCCTTCCTTGCCGCTCCTTTCCCCCTCCTTACCGCTCCTTTCCCCCTCTATTTTTCTCCGTTTTTGCTCATTCCCTGCCGCTTTTCTTCCCCTACCTTCATTTTCTACAGCGGGCTCCTTGGCCTTATTTTGGCTCTTTGTGGGTTCGAATTTTGTCTGTGGTCGCCGCTGACCTGTGTCGCCGCTTCGCTGTCCGCTATTAGGGTTTTCTTTCATGCGTCCCCACCGCGTCGAGCTCCCACGCCCCTTACGCGGCTGTTTTCAGCTTGCACGGGTCTGGCTCCCTTCTGGCTACCGTCTTCCCACTTTGTGCTCATTTTTCCCTGTTTTGGTGGCTCCTAGTTGTTTTTTTCTTTTTTTTCTTGTTTGTGGTTATTTTCAGATCCTGCTTTGCCGATCTTCTCCGCGCCTGTTCACCGCCCACCGTCCACTGTTGGGCCTTTCGACGTGTCCCCGCCGCAATGAGCTTCCAACGCCCCTTCGGTTTTCGGTTCCCGGCGTGTGCGTGATCGGAGTGTGCTGTTTTTTTTCTTGTTTTATTTCCCTATTCTGTTGCTTCTTTAAGATGTATTTATGTTTTGACATATGTTTTTTTCCCTGTATTGTTTAATTTCCATGTTTTGTTTGGTTTGTAATAAGGCTCTTTCCCCTCTCACTCGATCTATGTCGCCTTCGGATTAATTAGTTTTGGTCCAGGCCTTTGGGTTGTGGATGTGATCATTATCCTGGCCTTCGGGTCGAGGAGGAAGAGTTTCGGCATGAGAATCTTTCCGCTCTCAGGGTCGAGGAATAATTGCTATCCATGCATTTGGTTGAGTCTGTCTGTCACAGATCTAGTATTAAATCTGATTTTAGTCATGAGTTAACGGATTGGTCTCGAATCTTGTACTAAACCTAGTAATCTTATAGCTTTATGCTATGGTTGTTTCAGAGCTTTGCTCTGTGATATAAGAGCTTTATGCTCGTGGTATTATTGAATGAAATGTTATGTTTTTCTTTAAAAAAAAAAAAAAAAAAAAACTAATCAACTAAGCATAAACAAGCCTAAAATTAACAAAAGCTAGACCAAAGAGAGAGGATTCTTTCCACTCACAACCCGAACACATGGAGGTAGAGGCAGAGCAATAGAAATACTGCAAGATGAAAATCAGGATGCAGCCCAACGTGCCAACAACTAGGGGAATGGAGTGACAAATAATTAGTTCAAACTGCGGAGACTGCTAATTAGGAGGCTGCTAATCAATCAGATTTCAGAAAATTACCCACTGCTAAGCAAAAATCAAGACCCCTATTATCTTTGCTATTTGAGCCTTAGAAGTGTTGGGCCTGCAAATCGTTTTGATTTGATACTGTGAACACCAAGCTCAGCAAAAATTAAGATATTTCAAGCCCAATTCTAGGGACAAAGTGTCTTAAGAGTTTCTTCCATCTTATTTATAAAATTGTGGTGTTTTTTAAACATGTGACAAGCATATATTTTTTTAACAATATTAAAAGTATTTGGAAAATTCTAAAGCATATGTTTCTCACATGTAAAATGACACTTGCTAACTTGATAGAATGAAGTCAAAGAATTTCATCCGATCCAATTTAAATAAAAACTCTATTCCAAATTATAAAACTAGCTTAGGGAGTGGTAATTTGTGTTTGTATGTCAATGCATGCGTATAAAATTATATTAATCAACGCTAATTTCACATATTTAATTAAATGGGTCGTACTTTATTTTACATTAATTAATAACAGAATTACTAAATAATAAATGGGGTTTATTAAACATGGTTAGGCCAACAATTGCTTTCAAGATTGTCTGGTTATGATGTGCCAGCCAGGCAATACTTTTATAATAGTCATGTCATAATTATCGTTTTTGTTTTGGACAAATAAATTAATGGTGTCGTGTGGATAGCATTATTCTATTTAGTTTTGTCATAAGATTCTAAATACAATAATGTCATGGAAGTTTAGTAAGGTTAAAACTTATTAACTTAACGTTAATGGTCTTATAAACTTTTCATGCACTTCCTTTGTCATATCATTATTGGAAATCCGTCACATAAAATATAGATGAAAAAAAAAAAAAAAAACATTGGTTTTAAATAAAATCGTATCAAAAGATAGGGGCATAAGTATATTTTAGAAAAATAAAAATTATATAAGCCTAATCGTTTAAAATTAAAAGGGGTAACTTTACTGAAAAACCGTTAAACTTTTATCTGATTTGATAAATACTTTAAACTTTAAAATCTCTTAATTTAGTTTCCTTAACTTTCAATTGCAATCAATTTGGACTCTCTATCAGATTTTAAACATTAAATAACGTTTATACCCTTGACTTTTTTATAAAATTTTAACTTTACCCTTAATTCTAATACTTTTTTTTTTAAAAAAAGTAAAAAATTGAAAATCAGAGATATTTTGGTCTTTTTTGGTATTTTTAACTGTTAAATTTGACGGAAAAATTTAAATTAAGAGCAATTGAAAACAAATAATTAAATTGAGATATTTTAAAATTTAGGAGAGAAAAATTTGTCAAATTGAGTGAGATTTCATGGTCTTTAGTTAATTTACCCCGAAATTAAAAATAAAAATCAAAGATAAGTCTGACGATTTATTTGCCAAAATATCGGGCTCTTTATATGGGGCTTGCAAAAGTTTCAACATTTCGTCTTCTTATAGCAGATTTCGAGTCTGATGATGATCAAAAAGCGGACAAAGACCTTTGTCGTTGACGTCAATGGGACACAATTGATCTGTAGAAACTAGAAACCCTAAAAAAATAATTGCATCTTGATTTTTTATTTCTTTTTACCTTCACCAATCACAGTTATGCCACCGAGTCTGAAAAGTCTTTGTTGTCCCGATGGTCATAATTGGCATTCATGTTTTAGTCAATTCGTACAGACGCACGCAATGATTCAGTCTATAGGCAACGCCATTGCGTATAATTTCAGTCTTTCCTGTAATTCTTGGTTTTGAAGCTCAAAGTTATTCAATTTCTTTTCGCGTTTTGAAAGTTTCTGTTTTTTTCTCTTTTTAGATTATACGAAAAATCTTTCTTGCTTGGGTGGCTTTGGTGCTTATCTCTGACGAGAGTGTTGGGTTTGGGGAATTTCGCTCTTTGGGGAACTGGGTCAATCTGAAAAGGTCCAGTTTTTTTGTCGTAAATATTTGTTAGCAGTTGTGTATATTAAGAAATTACTCGAATTCAAGATAATTTCAGTACTTCCATTTCTGGGTTTTGAAATTTCTTCTGGTTTTCTTAGTTTCTGCCTTAATTATTTGGGACAATTTACAAAGGATCTGTTTCTTTTGGAAATTTGTAAGAAGTGGGGTATTGGGTTTGAATATCTGGTTGGTTTGGCCCTAGAAGAGCCCGCTTCAGAATCATTGCACTGAATCACAATATTTCGTATTGAAGTTCTTCCATCGTTTACAGGTTAGGACTATTAAGTTTTAAAATTATTTGAATTGATTTTAAACTGACTAGAATTTTCCAATTTCGAAGCTAAATTCGGGTTTTTATGTACACAGTTATTGAGCTCCATCTGTAGATTTCCTAAGCTTGGAATCTTTGTTTGGAGAAATTAAAGATACTGAAGGATGACGATTGGAAATGTTGCACCTAAGAAGGAGAGGAAGTCACGAAAGTCCGTAACAATTGTTGATGATAAAGCCCCCTTGTTGCCTAAGAGGCAAGAGGAAGATGTTGGGTTTGATGAGTTTAATGGTGCTTCCTTTACTGGGGCAGTGTTCAACTTATCTACCACAATTGTCGGTGCTGGGATCATGGCGTTGCCGGCAACCATGAAAGCTTTGGGGCTTGGTCTTGGGATTGCCATGATAATCTTTATGGCGTTTCTGACCGATGCTTCAATCCAGTTTTTGCTTAGGTTTAGCCGGGCTGGGAAGTTGGGTTCTTATGGAGGTCTTATGGGGAATGCCTTTGGAAAATATGGGAAATTTTTGCTGCAGTTAAGTGTCATAATTAACAACATTGGCGTACTCATTGTGTACATGATTATTATTGGTATGATATAATATCTGTCTCAATCTTTGTTTCTGTTTTTGATATCTCGCATGGGGAAGGTCTTTGTAGACTTATTTGCCTGTCAAGATTTATTGTAGTAATTATGTGGAAAGCTGTAAATTTCTTATGGATGTTGTGTCCTTTTACTTGAAGGCGATGTGCTTTCTGGAACATCTTCAAGTGGAGATCACCATGCTGGTGTCCTCGAAGGGTGGTTTGGAGAACACTGGTGGAATTGGCGCACCTTTGTTCTCTCTGTCACGACGCTTTGTATATTTGCTCCATTGGCATGCTTTAAGCGAATCGGTTAGTGTTATCCAATTATCTGTCAGCTGCTATCTGGGTTGCTCCATCTGATTCTTAATTTTCCATCTAAGTTGAGCAATAGTCAGATCTAGCAATCTCACATGTTTTATTGAAACTATGGCACTTGAATTATACTCGTGGCAAAATAGAATTTGCAGTCTGACAGCCTTATTTTCTTCTGATTTGAAAATGGATACCTGCTTCTGGAGGAACATAAAACAGATTAAGTGGTTTGTTGCTTCTCAAATTGCACAGTATTGTGACGTTTGGGTGGTTTGTATATTTGTACCAGAAATTGAGCATATCTTGAACTTAAAACAGTTTTTTTTTTTTTTTTTTGGTGCATGTGGATTTCTCTATTGTTATCATTTTAACAACCTTATTATGTTTGATATGCATTGTTGTGGAGATCTTATATGCATTCTTTTGTGGTGGCAGATTCATTAAGGTATACATCTGCTTTATCAGTTGCCCTGGCGGTTGTGTTTCTTGTTATTACCGTTGGAATTTCCATTATGAAGTTGATAAGTGGAGGCGTTATGATGCCTAGATTCCTACCTGATGTTACTGATCTGACATCATTCTTTGAACTCTTCACTGTAGTCCCTGTTCTTGTCACTGCATATATCTGCCACTATAACGGTATGCAAGCTGTTTACTCATTTACACAGATCTTATTTTGCCTGCATCCTGCTATTTCTGTTGGAATGGGATTGATTAGGTGTCTTAGGGTGATGAATATTGAATGAAATAAAACAGATCCCCCCCTCTTTCAACATGGAAAAAAAAAGACCCAATTTTTTTTTTTTTTTTTTAAAAAAGGGACCTAAAAAAAAAAAGGGAAGTAAAACCCACTTTGAACCTTATTCTTCCCCCACCCCGAACCAAAAAGAGCGTCCATGAAGACTTGGTCAGCAGGAGTTGAACTCTGAATAAACTTAGTTGAACTGACTAGTTTGGGTTAGTTCAGGCATTGCTTCTGCACAACTTGAACTCAACCCATTTTTACCAGGGAGAACAATCAAATTGATCCATGGGGCTTAGCCTTGTATCAAATCAATCTTTGTGGTATAAAAATGATTTTAAAGATCTCTGGGGTATCATCTTTATTAAACTGGTCCCTCCGTCCACCTTTAGTTAGTTTTTGTTGACGGAGACCCTGACACATAAGCATACGTCCATGTCATCATCAATGTAATCTCACCTCAGAGGCTAAATTCTGAGTCAACTCAACACTTGACAAAACATAAAAATAAAAAATAAAAAAATTGGCATTTGGGGGTGGTCGAATTACCCTCAATAGGCCGAAAGGCTACCCCCTTTGGCCTTTACCCCACCCACTTTGGTGGCTTAGATGTAACTGCGTCCACCTTTTTTTTTTGCCATGTGTTAGCTGGCACAATATTTAGCCTGTGGCAAGATGACATTGGCGATGACGTGGATATATGCTGATTTTTATACCACAGGGACCAATTTGATACAAGGTTGAACCTCAAAAATCAATTTAGTAGTTTTCCCTTTTTTTGAAGTTTGTTTTTAATTATTGAGCTTGTGTAAAACATTTCTAATGAATCAAGATTGTTTTGTGTTGCTGAAGAAAAATGAGAACAAGTATTCTTTTTTTGTTTTTCAACTGATGTTTGGTGTTTGAATCTTAGCTGTGGTTGGAAATAAGACCATCCCTGTTAATTATGAGTTATATTTTCCAGGATTGGAATATGCTCTAGATTTCAACTGATGATTGAATCGAAAGGTTTTACTTTTTCATGTTTTTTCTCCTCTCAAATTGGAAGCCCCTATATAACAGGGACTCATTTCCTGTACACTTCATTTGCAGTTCACAGCATAGACAATGAACTTGAAGATCCTACACAGATAAACACGGTTGTGCGTACTTCGCTTGCTTTATGCTCATCTGTGTACATAATGACGAGCTTTTTTGGGTTCCTTCTGTTTGGTGATGCAACTCTAGATGATGTGCTTGCCAACTTTGATACCAACCTCGGCATTCCTTACGGTTCACTGCTTAATGATGCTGTCCGTGTTAGCTATGCTGCCCACCTCATGCTCGTATTTCCTGTTGTCTTCTTCCCATTGCGGCTCAACTTGGATGGCCTCCTCTTTCCCTCATCAAGGCCTTTGGTTCGGGATAATTGTAGGTTTGCATTGATCTCGATTGGGCTCATTACTCTTATATTCTTAGGTGCAAATTTCATACCCAGCATTTGGGATGCTTTCCAATTCACTGGAGCAACTGCTGCAGTGTGCCTAGGGTTCATTTTTCCTGCTGCCATTACTCTTAGGTGAGTTTTCCTGCATGTCACTGAACTTTGTAGAAAGATCATTTTTTTTTTGCTTATATATATATATATATTTTAATTTCTAACGATTTCGATAAGGAAAATAATATGCAGAAACACCATGGTTGGTTTAGTTATTTATGGTTGATTAGTTTGTGTAATCCTTCCTTATTGAAGGAAAGTTCATAATTAAGGCCTTTTAAATTGCTTGATGAATATTCATAGGATTCAGATTTTCTGTGAAGGAAAATCAGTAAACCTTCGATAGCTTAATGATGGACCATTGTGCCACCGCAGGTGCATTTGACACGTGTAAATGCCCTTGGTAGAGACACTATCTGCTTGCCCTGCCCCTACCATTAGTAGCCCTACCTGCTATTGTTCTCCGTGAATTAACATGAGGGGATTTTTTTAATTATCTGTCTTGGTTTTTCAAATTTCATGAGCTGGACTTTTAAAATCATTGTTTTTATTTTTATTTTTTCATGGTTTTATGGGTGGAATTACTACATCATCAAACTATTATAAAATTTGCTTTTCCTTGGCGATTCAGGGATAAGCACTACATTGCAACGAAGAAGGACAAGTTCTTGGCTGTTTTTATGATAGTCCTAGCAGTCTTCTCAAACCTGATGGCCATATATAGTGATGCCTATGCCTTGATAAAGAAGAATACATCTCCCCGTGACTGATCTCTCACGTCACTCCTCCATCTGAAGAAACGCCCAAGTGGGAGGTTTCGTGATGCTTTCGAGGAAGGAACCCTATGGTGGGGTCATTTGGAGGCCAATCAGAAAACCAAGGTTTTCTATAATAAGGTTTTTGGAGTTGAACTATAGTTATAATAAAACGACCTACTACTTGTTCTACAAAAGTACTTTGCTAAAGAAATGTACCGGAGATAGATATATGCATTTGAGATTCGTGTGCATTGCTTGGTGCTTTGTATTGGATCTTGTTGTGTGGATCAGAAATAAGTCGTAGATTTATCATTGCCTCTTATCTTTCTATCTGTCAGTTTGTCAACTAATCTCCCTGATGACATTGATGGGAACATAATACGTGTTTTGCTGCTGCACAATCGGGTTCATGTTGCGCGGACCATAGCCCCGTAACCCACTTTGATTATGTACAGTTGAGGTAATAACTTCTAACTTCCTAATGGGAATGACTCACTCGGGGGTTTGAACTTCATGCTACATAGTACATACACCAAGCCACCCTCAACCCGTCAATAAATGATGTACTACGTAATGGTGATAAACTCTTTTACAGACAGTTTGGGTTAGTATTGGGACTTGGGAGGCCAAATCCAACAGGTAGTAACAACTTTCAAATGTGCGTAGGAGTGAACAGTGTCGCTCAAGTAAATAGGTTAGAGAAAGAGAAGGATTAATTCTACTAGTCATTTCTCCCGGGGAAAAGGAAATGGCAATGGCACTATGCGCGAGAGAGAGAGGGGCTTGGTAGAGTGTAGTGGTAAACTCTAAATTTGATAGTCCGGGGGTGATGGTGTTCTAATCTTGGAACGTATGGAGTTGGTTTATAAAATAATGTTTTATCATGTATACTTTCTCGACACTTTTAATAAAATCTCGATTACTTGACATCTCTCTAAAACGGGATGCCACAAGTTGTTTTAGCGAAAAACGGTGTTATGAGTCATCTCACCACAAACAAGATGAAACTGGTGCTGCAAGTGGTTTATGCAGAAACAGAGCTACAAATCATTTCGCTAGACATGATTCTGCAACATAAAAATAGCGAGAAAAGAAATAAAGAGCGAGAGATGGATAGGGAGCAAGGTGTTGTAGCATGAATGAGAACTCGTATTGAGAGGGAGCAGTTGCAACTACAAAATCAGATAAGAGATACAAGCAGCGACTACTGTAAGCAATCTACAAATACTGGAACTAAAGGAACATATTACAAGCCTAACTACAAAACCACCATCTTGATGACTATATACAATTTCATCACCCTAAAACTTTCCCCTTTGCTCCACCAAAGACACAATGCAAGAAACAGGCCTCTACAAATTACGGGTTCCCTATAGTAGTTACAAAAGGCACCAGCTTTCTATAATCTCTTCTCCTCACTAGAGCACAGCTGTCGAGCACCCGCCCAAGAATCAGACGTGTGTTTTGCAGAGCCACCTCTCTAGGTGACATTTCCGATTCCGTTGAGCCCCCATGTGCAGGTGTCGGACCTGCCATGAATGCTGAACCAACATATTGTAGGGGCCCACTGCGAGCCTTGAATGAGCTCTGAGAAGCAAGCATCTTCTCATCAGGCACACTAAGCCCATTCTCAAATGACCCAGGCTCTTGTGGGTGAGAACCTGTCAATGAACTACAACTCTGCAAAAGGGCTTCCAACACACTCAGTGCCTCCCAACACAAAGTGCTCTCCACCAACTGGGACACAACGGCATACATGTGTGGACTTTGTGCAGCATCCATGGGAGTGAGCTGGAGCAAGGCCTTAAGCATCAGCAGTATCACTCTCTGATACTCGATTGGCCCTTTCTCTAGTAGCCGTAACAAGTGCCCAAAAGCCAAAGCTGAGTGCTTGGGGAACCACTCATTGCACAACAATGGTGAGACACAAGCAAGAAGGTTATCAACGCTTTTAATCTCACCATGGGAGTAGGCCATAAACACAGTAGCTAATTCATCCAGTGATTTTGCTCGACACCAAATGGAGATGTTGGCTGCAACAGAGCAGGCCTTTTGGTACTGTTGTTGAAGTGGTGAAGCAGGCCCCATAACTGAATCCTTGCTAAGCTGCAAGCAGAGCCAAGGAAGCAAGCCTATGATGTGCATCAAGAGTCTCGTTTCTGGATCCCCAAATATAGAATCACAAGAGTGAACTGTAATACGTGAGAGAACCTCAATAGAAACACCATGACTAACAGTCGACATGAGTCCTTTAAGCACGAGAGGCTGCACCCCTTCAAATGTTGGCAGATTCCCACTGGACGGTGGCAGGTCATAGCCACTCCTAGATTCCATCCGCTGGAAGTCACCTATATCACCATTTGTATCAAGCTCATCTCTAGGCATGCTTGAAAGAAGCACATTTTCTGTTGTTCTGTCCCGGAATGATAAACGGTCAATCACGCGTGAGAAGAGCTCAAGTACCTGGCAGTAGACATGGACAAAATCTGTGTGCATCATAGCTACACACCCCCAAAAGAGTTGGGGGTAGAGTATCACCTTTTCTGGCTCCATGTTTTCCACCATCACTTGCAATGTCAACAAAATTTCCATAATAAATCCCAAAACCGGAGGTACTGGATTTCCTAGGCATCTATGAAGACAACGGAGGAGTAATACGCATGTATCACTAGTGACACTAGGCCGTAAAGCACGATAGATCTGGTGTGAGCGACAGGCAAGATGTCTTGACGTGCACTCCATAGCCCATTTGAGTGACTCAGCCCCCCAGGTCTCACGGAGATCTCCTTGGAAGAAGATAGCATCCACCATGCTCTGAACTAATGCAGACAGAAGCGCTGCACTGGGTAGCTCAGTCCTCACTACCGTGGGATCCTCATTCTCCCACATCATGCTTCCTCGCTTTGACTGGACATACTTGATAAGGCTCACAACCTGCTGCTTGTTCTCTCCATCACTGTTTTCTACCTCATACAGTTCCAAGTGCCGGCCTGCTAGCGAGTATAACAGATTAACAAGCAAATGCTGGCAGTGCTCTAGTACAATGTCTTCCGAACTATCCATTGAAACAAATGTGACATGAAAAAGCAGAGGCAAGTGCTCACGGAAATCTTCATCATTCTCGTATGCAATTTCTGCAAGTAGAATCAATGCTATATCTGCATGAGTCAGTGAATGCTGCTGATGACCCTGCAAGGCTGACTGAAGTTCTTTAGCACTAACGCCATGCATAGGAACCCCAGAATGCAACCCATCTTCACCAGAGTTTGGTGTATCAATGAGGTAGTCTCCACTGTCTCTAGAAACATGGCGGCTCCGCAAACTTCCTGTCGAACTTCTCACCCCCATCAAAGGCCCCGACATGTTTACCAAAGCAGGAAGGAGCTGTCCTGAGCGGCTCGCATTCATAGGAATAATATTCAACTCAGGAGGCATTGGACTTAATGGGCCTGAGACACTTCGTCCTGTCACACCTGCTGTTCGCCAGCTGAGGCTCCCACTAGCATTCCTAAGTGGACCGTCAAGGGAGCCTCGGACAAGTAATGGCGACATGTGTGGTTGGTTGTCCGCAACAGATGCAATTTGGGCCACTGCAGGCCCCTGGGAGAATTCCAACACAAAATTTCCATTTGCATCACCTTTATTTGGACCTAACCCGACAGGCTCAATGCTATCTTCCAGCATACGCTGAGCCAATTGGAATACCAGGTGATCAATTGTGCGCTGAGGACATATTCGTGCTAAGTACAGACTTACACGCTTAGCAACTGAGAAATATGTAGCAAATGCACCACTTATTTCAGCAGATGCATTTGAATCACAATCTTCAATCCCTTTCGTGATCAAGAAATCCAAGACAGGGCTAATATTCCTAGGTTTGCTAGCAATTGTGCTCCATAATTTCTCAATTTCATCTGGGAACTGGTCTCCATGTCGCCAAGTCACATAGTAAAGGCTTTTTAATAATCTTTCGCTCCAACCCGAGTCCTTAAGTTTCCAGAAATTTAAGTTCTCAATCCATGGAGCCATGCATGTCAAGACCTGATGTTGTGCAATTATATCAACAGCATCAAGTTGCCTCTGCATGATTTCCTCACAGAGGAGCTGGCTCAACTCAGGGTGATCTTTGGCAAGTTTGCATGAGAGCTTGTATTGGAATTGTTGATACGAATCAGGCAGGTTACCAACAACAGCAGCTCGATAGCTCCCTGAACCCTCAATACCATCCTCAGCCCATTCACGAACAGAAAGCGTCTCAAGCATCTGAAGGGCATCATCACGAATTTGTCTTGATGGGTCCACCACCTTGTAGAGGATCAAACTCAAGAGTCTTTGGATTTCACATTTTGGTATCTCTTGGCGCATGTAGACCTCAGCCAGCACACTGAAGTAACCATCGGCTATAGCAGCATCAGAATAGTAGCACTGAACACAAACATAAAACTAATTAGTCCCTCATACAGCAACTAGAAAGCATCCCATGTACTTGGATCATAACGTTGTTGATAATGGTTGTTATTCATCTAATTTATCAGAAAGTAAAATGTATACTGCTTGGGAAGTGCCGCACATCAATCAAAGGAGGAAAACATTATTACCTGATCTATGCAAGCAGGAAACAGGTCTAGATTCGTAAGTAGAAGATTCTTTAGAGCCAATTTTGCCAACAGAACACGATGATGGCCACCCCTATGCCTGTCACGGCCTGCAGCTCCACGGCCACTTTCTCCCGCGAATTTGGAATAAGATGGAGTTCTTGGATCAGCTGGGGAGTAACCAAATGGAACCCTAGGCGCAGGCTCAATGAACAAACTGTTGATCCAAGAAATTACCCGCCCACTCATTTTCCTTGCATTGTCATCAAAGCAAGGCCCATATAAAAGGGAAGCCATAGCATTCATCGAGGCCCACTGAATTGCCTCAACCTGTTCGCTCAATTCTTTATCAAATGATATTTTGTCCACAGAATCTTTAGACCGAGCATGTTGAGTAGACTTGTAGCGTTCTACTTCACGTCGATAATCGCTAACACCATCCTGACCCCATGTACTGCCTGTGTCATCACACCATGAAAGAAGAAGATCAAATAGTCGTTTTCTAGTTCTTAGATCAAATCTCTCTGATTTTGAGTCAACAAATTCAGGGGCTAGTGATCTCAGAATAGAAGCAAGTGCGTAACGGAGAGGTTGCATTTCTTGAAAGCTTTCACTGGGTGCTGTAAGGATCTGCTTGGTTGTCTCCTCAATAAACTTCAGATAATGGCGATGGAAAAGTAGCTTGCCTGCCAGCAAGCCAGGCCAGATATTCTCAGCAACAGTCCGATATATATTTCCAATGTGGATACGGAGTTCTTCACGGCGTGCCTTTTGACTCTGCATTCAAAGGAGTGATATATATTGGAAGT
Source organism: Corylus avellana (assembly GCF_965113065.1). Taxonomy (NCBI): domain Eukaryota; kingdom Viridiplantae; phylum Streptophyta; class Magnoliopsida; order Fagales; family Betulaceae; genus Corylus; species Corylus avellana. The sequence continues at coordinate 26,528,994 of NC_142494.1, forward strand.
CATCTTGACAGAAATTCAAAATTTTGGAAATGAAGAAATTAATAGTGCAACAAAAAGGATATTCCAATTGTTAGAAAGTTTCTTCAAAGAATCAGGTCAGAACAACTGTTGCCAACAATGAAGAAAGCACGGGTTAACATCTTTTCCACCTTTGGCTTGGATTGGCCACCCTTCGTAGAATACCAAGAACTCATACAGTATATGTGGGATAGGCATTATTCTGATCGGAACAATCAAAAGGACATCTAATTTTTATTTACCAAAGGAATCCAATGTTTGACAACAGATGACCTGGTATAAGCTATAAAAACAGGTTGATAGAACCATGCAAGTGATTGACATCCAGATATCCTGTTTATGTATGGTATCTGGTGACCTTGAAGTCTAAATGCAATTTCTCCATCTCAAGTAATTAGGAGATTACTGATCTAGAAAATATTATTTATTTCGAATTCAGGTTTTTCTTAACCTCTTTTGTATACTTGATAGGACTCAAAAATTGCAAGTATTCAAATTAGATTACGGTGATTCCTTGGGGTTGGCAACATGAATTAACCATTTGTTACATCAATTTGCATGGTACTGCAAATTATTTTGATCTTTCCAGAAAACTTTTCCAGTAGAGAATTATGTAGTTCATGGAGGCACCTACCTATCCCTGTTATCAAGCTAACATGACAGTCATGAAATTTAGGACATTCTAGGCATTAAAAATAAACCATACCTTCCATTTTGGTTTTCCCTCTGTCTCCAAAGAAACGTCATCAACAAAAGATGCAAGCTCACCTAACATATTTTCGCATGCTTCAAGATGTGAGTGGCCAAGAGCCATGCTGGCTGCATGCTGAATTGGAAAGGGTATAAGTTAATTTAACCAAGAGGAACAAATCTACAAGCATTGGAAATAAACAAATAATGAATTGCATATATATATATATATATTTTTTTTTCCTTTTTCAATTATTAAGCAGACAGAACAAAATTTAAAATTTTATAAACATATATGCAAACATGCCAACATATATTAACTAAATGAGGCAATTTCAGGCTTAAATCATACCAACATTCTATTTGTTGGCATGCTTAAATTAAATTATGCAAGCTCTTAAGTAGACTTCACATTGTCTAGCATATATCAAATTGACTTTGGGCCTTGGAAGCATCTTTTCCATGCCTTTTATAAACTTTATAAGGGTGCTGCCACTTGTCTCCACCACTGATCAAATCAAGTAGCTTTCTTAAGGATAAAAAAAAAAAAAAAAAAAAAAAAAAAAAAAGAAGAGAAAAAAAAAGAGAGGATGATTTTCATAAACATCTGATCTGGTTAATCCTCAGGCGTCAAACAAGAACATCTGAAATACCATCTCCTTAGCTCCATGTTCAAATATGCAGTTGAGAATAGCTGGCCAACTAATGTCCTACTAGAGATACATATTTTAGATTTTAACTTGTACTTACTATGTGCGCCTCAGATCCAGATTTTAAGGAGGGAAAAATAAGATGGCAAAGATCTCTGGTTGCTGCTAAGCCACCAGCGTCTCTATTTGTTGGTGTACATGAACATACAAACATTGCATACATCAGCCATTGATCGAGTTTGTTGTCTGCATCTTGTGACGGATGAGCCTTTCCACCCAATTCAACAGGTGTGATATGAGCAAGGCGTTGCATAACCTCCAACCTACCAATAAAGATTGCATTATGACAATATCCTGGAATTTAATATGTTTTTGATAAGTAGAAACTAGAAAGCACATGATTAAAGGCAGTAAGAGTGATAAAAGCAACATCTGCAGGGCAGACTCCATGTTTTGCGGACAAATTAGTCCTCCCAAGATCTTGTAGTTTCCATGTCAAATTACCTTATATTCTGTGTGTTTGCAAAATGTTCATATTTAAGTTACAGAGACCTAACACTTGACACACATGATGACATTTTCACCATATGTCACAAACAAACCACAGATAAAAAGATTTACTTTGGACCCATACTAGAGATTCAACGAGGACCCTGTTCTATGGACTATGGTTATCTACTGCATTAAAAAAAAATATTGCTGTCAATTATAATTTCTGTCATGAAGCAACCTTTAATGTTGGGGACAAAATACGAGCCAAGGGAGCAAAAAGTCAGAAAAGTCAGTCTTGTGCAGATACAAGTGTGTACATGAATATGACAATAATTTACTTACTTTGCATCTTGAACAGAGCTTGGGCAAAGCTCAACAGCATATTTGACAAGCTCACTTAGACACCGAGCCCACCTATTTTTATCAGGGCTGTCAAATATTATAGATTGAAGTGTCACATCAGGAGGAATTGCATCAGATTCTCGTCTCATATCAAAAGGACGACCAGAATCCCAAAAGCAGCTCTGAACAATGTCATCCTGTAATATCCAAATATTGAGTTTGAAATACAATCAGCAAATTCACATTCAGGCTGCACCTCCAATGGTAATAATTAATATTAAGAAAACATAAAAGTTAAAAAAGGGGGAAGCAGAAAAGTATATCCCACCCCATGTTCTTCCAGGACGTCAATTACAAATATTGGTTCAGCTTCATATTTCAAAATATGATCAGGTTGCTCACGTAATGTTAGGTCTCGAATGTCATTCCTTAAAGCACGAACACAGCGCAGTAATTCTAGTGCTGTATGCCTAATCTGGCTATCAGTTGAACTAAGGAAGATAAGACCAACTGCATCTATTTCTGATGCACGAAATTCAATCGCTTCTCCTGATTGGTGGAAATTAGACTTCTTGACTTCCTGATTTCCATACCTGACACTCTTTACATCTTGAGAATCATAGTCCAGTCTATCATCAAGACAAGCTCTCCAAAAACGCATTAGTTCCAACAAACGTCCCAATGACGTTTGGATGAGAAGAGGGAATTCATCGGGAAGCCGTAGGATGAAGTTGGCCATCCCTCTCATAACTGCAAAGCGACGGTGGGGAAGGTATCTTACAATCCGATTTAGCACCTGTACTGCTTCCTCACGAACACCAGGATCAATACTTATGCCATGCTGAGGTATTATTTCAGTTATTTTATCATTTCGACCAACTTCCTCAATCAGATATGGTATGCACTTCAACACTGACCGGAAAAGATGTCCTTGAGACTTTTCCTTGGTAACAGCATCTGGAAAAGAATAAATTCATTTAGGATGTGTCACTGCAGCAATGAAGATATAAAAGCAAGCAATTAAGCATAAAGGACTGTAGAGTAAACAGATAACCAAGAATTTATAGCCTTAAGCAAGTTGAGCCATGGCTTAATAAATTTCTTGCATTAATGTTTTTGCTTCTAAGGGGGTAATGAAGCTCTTTTGAAACTTACTACTGAGTCCAACATAGTTCAGTTGGGGTTCATATTTCCAAAAGGCTTACAATTCTCATATTGAGCTTAGGCTTGGCTCATTGACAACTGATAAAAAATGGATTACATTCACCAATGACAATGTAGTCAAGATCATGATTGTCTTAATGCAACAGAAATACCCATCAAATGAGGAATGAATCCAACAAAGAGAAGAAAAGAAAATAAGATGAAAATACAATTATTTCACTGATAAATTCAAGGACGAAGAATAAACCACTAGATTACATATATCAACATTTCCTCGTCCTTTTCACTTCATGTTACCAGATACTAAAATTTTTGTATTACACTGGTTCTACAATAGAGCAATTACCTATGGTGGTCCTTGAAGAAGTTAGAAGAGCTTGACTATAGGTTCTATGACAGGACCTTACAATTGACTCAATTGCAGCCTTTACTTTTGGAATGTAGTGGCCAATATCATGACCTGTTCAAAAGAAGTTCGATGAAGTTAAATCAAAATTTGAGATATCAAATTATAGCAATATATCAATAATCAAGGGATATGACCATTTCTGAAGCTACCTTTAAATATTTCCAAGCCAACATGCTTGCTTGAAGGCGACATAACAATGGCAAGCAAAGCACGGAGACCAATGACCTTTGCTTCACTTGAACTATCTTGCTTCAGCAATTCTAATATCATATGGTTCATGGCAAAATCGAGGTTATGTTCCGCTATAGTCACACAGAATTCAACAAGTTTATCATGTTGGACATCCTGAGTAAGCATTCCTTTCCTCAGAACTGTCAAAAGTTGAGAGGTTACACTGTCTAAGTAGTCCCATATACGATTTGGTGCCTGGTTAGCTGCATGAACGCACAAGTAAAACCTCAAAACTCGATGAAGACAGTCCAAGGCCATGAAGCGATGGTTCTTGTCCTGCATGATTAATTAAGATTTTGTCATATAGCCAAAAACTCATAATAGAAGACCATATGGATATGGCTAAATAAGATATTACATTAGGACATTGAAAGGAAAAACCAATTCACCAAATGCACTCTTTGCTTGTTCCCTATAAAAACCTGTAATTAATTTAGCTTACTCTAAGAAGCTTGTATAGTTGCTCCATGTGAGGGCTTAAGTTGGTGTGGAATACTTGAGGATCACCAAGACAGAGAAGAAGAGTGACCAAAGGGTAACCAACCTAACACATTAAAGAATTGTTAATTTGGGCATAAAAGAACATACGAACACACAAAAGGGCTACAGGTATTCAGGTTTTTTTTTTTTTTTTAAGGGGGTTTGGAGGGAGGGAGGGGGGGGGGGGGGGTGGAGGGATGTGTTAATTTAAAACAAAATTCAAATGATAAAAGCTAATGGTAAATAAATGAAGAAAAAAGATGATATGGAATTACAAACAAAGCAATAGCACGTTCTATAGGAAAACTTTTAAATGACTAGGGGTAGATTCTTTTTAAATGACTAAGGGAAGGGAAGAAAAGTTGAAGGGAAGGCACACTCAAACAAAACTAGAAACATGAAATGCATGAACTCTCGTGATTGGACAAGTACAAATTGTATAATTAATCGGCATTTTAAAATTAATAAGATTTATAGCCCTAAAAAATCAATAATTCTCGCTGGTAAAGTTTAATTAATTTCTAATTCAAGAACAAATAATACTACAGCATGCGAAGGATTTCCTCATCATATTTGTAATTGATATTGCTGTACAGTCTTAATATTAAATATGAAAAATAATGGCTTTTCTTCTAAGTAAAATATTTAGTTGGGGGAATTGATGAGTAAAAATAATGGGTTATAGTATTTCTCAAAAATAATGGCTTTTCAGAAGGTCAAACCATCCATGCCTCGTGTGTGTGTGTGTGTGTGTGTGTAAACCTGATCATCATACCACTTATTCTCTTATTTTTATGGACTCAAAAAGATGATGACTTAAGGCCACAACTCAAGCATGTCACTTTAGCTTAAAGGCTACCACAAGTCAAACGTATGGGATAAAGAGGCTGTCAAAGTCCAACCAAACCTCAGGTTGAGGTGATTATCCAAGCTCAAGATAAATCGGGTTGGTGGGATTGTTTGAGTGGATAAGGTAGGGTACTAATCTTTTCGCAGAATTATTCTTCAATCACCATATATCCATTACAATGGCCATTCATTAAACATGGCAATTTTTACAAGTTGCTCATTATGAAAATCTCAAACTTCATTGCAAGTTTAGGATCATCAGATGTCTTTTCCTCTGGGCCAGCTACCAATATGGAATTTGATCAATCCAGTTCTCCACTATGTTTACTGTTTTATGGGTGCATTAGATATTTCAATAGAATAAAAACATTAAATTTACTAGAGGATGTTGGATTTTCATGTATCTTATTCTTTTATCTGATAAGTATGTCTCTATTTGTTTAAGAATATCATCACAGCAAAATCTATAAGATGTCATGGTAATAACTACTAGAGAGGAAAACCAAGAATCAAATGCTGACTCTATACACAACTTTACTGACTCTATAACTACTAGAGAGGAAAGCCAAGAATCAAATGCTGACTCTATACACAACTTTACTACACACAAAACTACCATTTTTTTTTATATATAATTAATTGAAATATTATTAAAAGCGTCAAGTGCCCCACCCATGTACACGGGAAGTATAAGAGGAAACTACCAATTTATGTGAGAAACCGAAAGGAAAAAAAGGTTTGTCTGCAACCAATAAAAATAATGGAATCTGCAAAATCAAGGCAAGTCCAATTAAGACAAGGATGTAAAACTTTGAGAGAATAAAGAAGACAGTTTTGGAAGGATTATCCTGATTTAGACTTGTACAGGTACCATGGTAAGTGAGCCCCCATCCCCCTCTCCAAAACTATCCCACTTATCCACAGATGTAGTACTTAACGGCAAACTAGTTATTAGGTAAAATCAAGTGGAATATGAAACTTGAGAACGTCACAATTTCCATCAGATAAAAAAAACAACCAGAAACCTGAAATATGATAAGATGTAGGTAGATGATCTTGAGATCCACCATCCACTTACAGAGATATGTTTGCTCTGTTTTTCCATCCAAGGATTGAGATGCAATCTTATTCGTGCAACAGCATCATACCACAGGGAAAGTGCAGCCTCTACACCTGAAGGAGGCCAATGGCTTTTCCCACCATCTGCAAGTGGTGCTAGGATGTTTGAAAGCATATTGCAGAGTGAATGGTGAAACTCACTTTTTCGTTTGCTTGGAGAACGGTTGAGAGGGTTTGCTTTTGCCACAAAGGAGGCTGATGCATTCAGCCCACCCTCTGTCTTAACCTGGCAATTACCTTATTGTTAAACCTTTGTCTTTTTCACGCCATTTTTTACTAGAACAATCAATTTAAACATACCCCAAGCTTTAGATAGCGCATCCCATTTATGATACTAAGTGTTTCACTTCGGGAAACACTAGTGTCAATCCGACGAGTATTGAGTTCCATGAAAAAGCGCTCAGTCACAGAACTAAATCTGTAAAAGGAAAGCACCATAAATTCTAAATATGACAGGACTCCAGAGATACTGAACTAAACAGTGATTTTAGCTCCCAAACCATGTTCTCACTATAATTCATTACCATGATCCAGTCAACTAATATATGCATGTCAAAGAATGCTTTTTGGTTAGAAGCATGACAGTAAAAATACACCTTTTTACTTGTACTACATACACCTTTTGCCTCTCATACTTTATAAGATTTTAAGTACTGCCTGTCGGCATAACACAAATTCCGCCAGACAAGGCAATGAAGAACTGAGAGTAAAAGAATGCAATTAATGAAATACACCCTTATCAATAATCTGTATCATTTATAAGCTTTGTTTTGACAGTTTGAGCAGAATAACACAGATTGAACAATACAGGACGAAGTTCTGAACTGACATTACGTTTTTTTATTTGTGAACAATAAATATTGAAGCTGACCACTGCACTACAACAGCTTTAGTGCAGATAAGAGCCAAGGCACAAAAGGAAAATGATGTTGTCAATAAGTCATAAATTGAATAGAGAGTACATGGCATGGTAGCGCCACCCCCACCCCCCTCCCCCTCCCAACAAAAAAAAAATGTAGATTATAAGAAAGTTGTGTTCCTCCAACAAGAGTTTAAAAGTAAATATAGGAGTAGGTGCAGTCTTATAGGTAATTATTAATGCGCATCAACTATGACATTTTGGACATATTGAAGTTGTGAAGGATGATAATGATGGAATCAGAGATACAAGCTATGGATGGCTACTTCAGATCATCCACCAACAAAAAACGCTATTATTAGGAAAAAGATAAATCTCTCATCTCAAGCTGCCCCAAAAACAATTCAGCATAGGCCATAGATGATGATATGCCAAACTTGACCAAGGATGCATAATTAGGAAACAACTAAACTAAGTTTGCCAAAAACTATTTATGATTTATTCAACTACACAGCAACAACTGCATATCTTATAAATAACAAAACTTTAAACTATGTGAGAATCTAACTCTACATCTCTCCAAAATGACTTTCATAATGGTTAGATAATTTTGAATCAGATAACAATCAATAGAATTTTGAGTTTTATAGATGCTGATTTGCTTACCTGATGCGAGATAAGGCACCTAAGAGTTGAGCAACTAGGTCCAGAAGGAGTCCCCGCAAATCAACCAATGAGGGATATTCAACCTGGCTAACAACCCTGTAACAAGACATGTATATGCATACGTCATAAACTTTTCAAGACATATGATGATGTGTATTAATCAAGTTCTGAAGTATACTAATCCATTCTGACCAAAAGAAGAAGATCTAGTCCCTAAATGTCCATGATTCAGTCTAGATAATGGGCATGATCGTACTTAAGTAAAGAAATAAAAAAATAAACAAATACAATGAGCAATAATAGTGTTACAGAAAACTATCTATCCTTTTTTTTTTTTTTTTTTGATAAGTAAGTAGCTGATTTTATTAAAAGCGTAAGGCGCCCCTAAGTACACTGGAAGTATACAAGGAGGATCACCTAACTAGAAAGGGAAAAATGTACAAGGAAATCATCATAGCTAACCGAAATCGGAAAAACAAACGCTACAGTCCAAAGATACAGAGTATGGAAACAATAGGATAAAAAGTCCTCGAAAGACCTCTCCACATCCTCGAAGCACCTATTATTTCTCTCTCTCCAAAGACACCAAAAAAAGCAAGTAGGCACCATCTTCCATACTGCAGCACTCCCCCCCCCCCCCCCCCCCCCCCCCTTCCTGAAGACCACCAACAGGCTAGCAACTCGAAAACCCGACCAGGCATCACCCATGATAACCCAAAACTATCTATCCTTATATGGCATTATTTTGGCTAAGATGTTGTTCTAAAAATTCCTCAACTAGAACAAAGAATAAAGCACCAATCAATTCCCTTTTTATTTATTTATTTATTTTTAAACCATCCCTAACTCCTTAAACATCAAATCCCATGCAAGAATCCCTCAAGAAAGAAAGCTAATACAGTGTTGAATTTCTTAGAGACCTTGCATCAGAGTAGACTCTGGGGATAAAGTATATAAAGAAAAAAATTTCTATATATAACAAATGGTAGCATAGCATCCACCTAAAAAAAGCATTATATTTTTTGATAGATAATCAGAAACTTCACTGACAATGAAGAAAAAACAACCTCAAATACAACTGGTGTGTACAAGAGATTTTTCTATAAAAATTACAGACGAAAATTTGATTGATAAATCAAATCTTAAAAAGAAGAAATCAAATGCTACCAAAAGCATCCATAAAATCATACAAGAGTTTTAAAAATAATTATTGCAGCTTGTTATAAGAAATCTCTACTCCATTGAAAGTCAGATTATTCCTCTAACTCCAAATAGTCCACATGATGCAAAAGGTAACAACAATCCAAATCTAGCCGCCTCAACTCCAGTATAGGTCAATAACCTCCCACTTGAACCACAAATAAGAGAATACAAGCAACCACAACTCTTGTGCTACAGAACATGGGAGCAACAGATGGTCCATTGATTTGCCATTACACTAAGACATGCAAAACCAATCTACTACACGTCACTTGCATGACAATATGCCCAATAGAGGCACCAATTTTTTCACGTGCAAAGATATAAATTGAATGTGTCAATGACCAGAAATCTTGTACTGATATCTGAAGAAAGCTAAAGCCCAACATATGTACAGTAGACACTGCAGACATAAATCAAACAACCAAGTTCGCATAATAGGGACTAGGAAGTCCATAGTTTATTAGAAACTGAAGCATCATCAATATACAAGCACAAAACAAAAATTAAGCCACCACAGAAGTTCCCACCTAAAGCAGCTTACCTGTCAGCGTTAATTAGCCAGTCAAAAACAAAATTCTCAAGCCCAGACCAAAGCTTCTCTGCAAGGAGCACAACGCGGTATGTGACTACAAGTTATACAAATTCAAATGGAAAAACAACATAACACAATAATTAACCAACCAGTAAGTCCCTCCTGTGGACAGCACTCCACAAATCGAATACATGCAGAGCAAAAAATGCACTCCACTGCAAGCTGAGCCCCACGTAAACACATTGTTCAACTTAGGATCAATAAAGCACACTTCTCTCTACAAAAATATGCATTGAAAAGAAACAGTTCTTCCACAATCAAATGATAATTCATGTTTATTTTTTCAACCTAGGTATAACAAAGCAAAAGAGCTATAGCAATTTTCATTTCTGCAAATACCAATATCACCTTCTTGAATTCTTACATAGCAAATTTAACCCATGGGAGGCTATTCAGACAAAATAGGTACAGTAAGGATTAAATTGAAATGCCTTAACATACACATTCCATGATAACTAAAACATCAGTACTAGGGCACTGTACATCCAAGCCATCTCATTGCCTTCAATCAGTTTTTTCTCACTACTTCACTTAAGCAGTCCATTTGTTTTAATGATAACTAAACTGTTAGCGACTAATAGCTAGGCACAAGCAGTGCACAAGAATCAAACTGGCAAGCAAAAAAGACATCCACACAGTTGAACTGAGGCCGTGGTATGATAAATCAAATAAATATCATTTTTTTTAATAAGTAATAAAATATACTGAAAACACCAAAGAGGGCACAACCTATGTACACTAGTGGCAGACAAAAAGGCAAATTGATGATCTTGTGAACCAAAAATAAGAAGGAAAAAAAAAGTAATAACACATAATCTTCTAGGACAACAGGGGACAAGAGATGCTTCAAAAGACGACAATGATTATCACCCAACTCTCTTATAGCAAACCTTGGTCTATAAATTAATCCCTGTAGAATCAAATAACAAAGACAATAACACTACTAGATGTGCCCTATACTACAACCGCAAATGTGATAAGACTGCTACAAAGCACCAGCACCGGATAAACATCAAATAGCAAAGAAAAGGGCCAAAATAAATGTCCATATCTGTCAATGGCCTATGGGCCAAATCGAACCTCCACCTCCCATTAGAATGGGATGGTTGGTAAAGTCATGGATTCATGTCCCATGGGGTATGGGAGATGCTTATCCATCTAAAAGAAGGAAGGGTGACATGTCTGAGAAAGAAACAAAGGAAACAAAAAGAACACAACACGATTGAACTGTTACAAATGTTCAACTCCTAGAAATAGGCTAAGATTTTGCTTCCTCGCTGCTTGAGCTCCCTCAGAACAAAACTTACCACTCTCAATACTGTCTCCAAAACAAGATCCCCATGCATGAACATCTCAAATGTCCACAAAAAGAAACACCCAAAAGGAAATGTCCCATACGAGAGACCATTCCCTCATGATTGCAGTCAATGAAATGGGTTCTCTCAACTGACTAGCCTAGCTCCTCCCCACCCCCACCCCAACAAACCAACCAACCTTCCTCTTCCTTTCCCCCAACAAAAAGGATGCCATTGGATAACCACAAATGCACTTTGAAGATAACAGATATATAGAGAACCCCCCTCCATTAGTCAAAATCGTTAAAAAAGGTTAAATGACGATATCCTAAGTTTAGAAACTAAATTTATATAAATACCCTTAAAATAAAATAATAAATAATAAAATAATAATAATAATAAAATAAAAATAAAAAAAGAAGAAAGAAGCCACCCTGGGGATGGCCAAACTACCCCCTATGTTTCGAGGGTGGCCGAACTACCCCCAAACACTTTTTTGTTGATTCGCGGGTGGCTCAACGACTGCACCTTTTTCTTTTTCTTTTTTTTAATTCTTAACTTTTCTTTTTGTTTTAGTGAGTTTTTAATTTTTGTATTTTTCTATTTGCAGGAATTTTCATTTATTTATCAAAAAAAAAAAAAAAAAAAAACGTATATTCCGTCTAATTTAACAAGATTGACTAATGGCAGGGTTTTTTGCAAGAAAATGCTAATTCAAGGAGGTTGAGTGAGACGGGTGGTAGTTCATGGGACAACTTATAAATGAGTGGTAGTTTGAGCGGGGAAAGGTATTTAACCCAAAATATTTGTCAAAGAACCAACCTGGTTCCATGGAGAAAAAAGTAATTCTAAGTTTCACCAACAAATGAGACATTTAATATGCTTTTCTACCCAATTGAATACAAGAATATACTTTTATATTGGAAAAATACATAAGAAGATATTAGATATAAATATATATTCTCCAAAGTATGAACTCCCACCTTCATGATAGGTAATATCAATTTATAAAAAGCGCAAGGGGCGCAACCCATGCACACAGGAAATATACAAAAGAGCCCACATATACAAGTTTTTAAGCTGAAAATGAAGCACATAAATCTAGGAATTCCGCAAACGTTGAGACTTGCAATGAATGCCACAATACTCTCCAGGAGAAAAGTGTTTGGAGCACCCTTTTCTTCATGTCTCTTCTAAATTTACCCCAATCACTTAGTTACAAAAGGGTCATCATTTAATCAGTCAAGTCCTTAATTTTCCAAGAAGTTGGGTCAAGTCTTTACTGTCTTTGGCTACAGGAGAAGTTTTGAATGTTCTAAAACTCTATAAATGTGCAATTTTATGCTTTTAAAGATAAGAAATGAAATTTGAGTTTCAGATTTTTTTTTTTTTTTTTGCTATGAAACAAAGTTGTATTATCTTCAATAATAGGATAGGACTTTGAAACCAAAGTCTGTCCAAGGTGGCAGAGTGGAGTGGTGGACTCCTCCCTCACCTAAATCCATCTATATCATCCCAACCTATAAAATACCAAAATTATTTTCTGTTTTCCTGGTCTGCATTTTCTAAACGTCTTCAATATGGAGTTTAAGAAGTATATTGATCACAATACATTGCGCACATCTAGTGGTATATATATAACAACCAAGGGGCTGGAATGTTTTTAGGCTGCTGAAAAACAGCTTTTTGTACACAGGCATAGATAAACTAACGACTTTTCAAAATCTACTCTGATAATGACACATATTAAGTGATAATTAGTAATTAAGGGCAATCAATTGAATTACTGCAACAGGTTCATGACCCTCAGCATGCATTACATACAAAAAATTATTCAGTCTGTTAACTGGAAACAAAAAAAAAAAAATCACAAGCAAGCTACTAATCACAGTACATACCTTCCTTTGGAATGTAGATGCATCATTTGCTCCTTTTGGGGACTCACTGCAATGAAAAAGAAAACCCACAAAAGACTATAATCAAAACATAGTTTCATGCAAGAATTATAATAGCATCACAAATAAATAAATAGGAGGTTCAATTCTGCACTGATTGTAGTCAATCAGACTCTTTCACCAGTTTATGATAAAAGGACCTTAGATGGTTCCCCATATTATCATTCTTTTTTTATATAAGTAATCACAAATTCATTAAAAATAAATAAATGCGCAACTCAAGTACACAAAGAGTATACAAAAAAAGAGGCCTAGCTAGTAGCGGAGAAGAGATGTAAGAAAACATGAAAGTTCGAGATACTAGAATCTGAGGCAGCAGACCAAAGAAAGAGAGTCTTAAAGAATAAAGCCTTTAATTCTGGCAGCCCATAGTATTGTTCTTAAGTTTTTTTTTGATGGTATCATTCTTAAGTAAAAACCTGATAATTTACTTCGGCCAAAATTGCTATGAGTAAAAACAAGACATATTGCTCTGATATGCAATGTGATGCAGGATCACAAAAGAAAAAAGGAAACCATGTAAAAAACTAGAAAACTAAGTCGCAAATATCAAAACCAAGTAATCAAAAACTCAAAATAAGACCGGTAACTGTTACATAGCAGATCCAGAATTTTTTTTAATATATTTATCCAAAAAAAAAAACACTCAAATTACACCATCTGAACACATTCAACACACCAATATGCATGATTATCATGAAATAATTAAAAGCTTATCTACAAGACTAAACATTATAGTTAAAAAAAAATAAAATAAAAAAAAAAAAAAAAAAAAAATCAAGAATACAAAAATTGCTTTAGTTTTTTTGAAAAACAAAAATGCAAGAGAAAAAAAAGATTCAAAAAGGTAAAAATGGGGATTTGGTACACCTTTCTCTCCATCTGAGAAGAGCTTCTAGAAGAGGTACAGGTGTATGACGTGCGATCATTGCCAAGGAATCCAGAACTTGCTCATAGGCAGGATCCGATGGTCGGAGGTACTGTCCATCCTGTGATATGCCCGAGTAACAAGAATTATGAAATACATTAGATGAATATCAATCTGTATTAGAAATACAGCATCCGCCAGTTGTTTTGCATGGTTTGATATATAAAGAATATAATAGTTACCATGGCTACAGAGATTTCAAGTGAACACCATCTCCACCAACAAACATACATTACAAAGCAACATCTCACATTTCTTTGTGAATACCTGGGGAATACTTTATGTGGAGTCGTTTTGTAGATTATATGTTTTTCAGGGAGAAAAAACATTGGTATATCTAAGTCATCAATCTCGCTTCTTCCATATAGAATCTCATTGACGCTAACTACTTCTCAAGCAAGCACTGGGCGGACTTAAAAAAGGAAAAAAAAAAAAAAAAAAGAGGTACTCAGTTAGCAGTGGGAAACCAGAAAGCTGGCAAGAGTAATCTTCAGAGTAGTATTGTCATCTACTTTTATCAAAGAATTCCTCTTCCAATAAAACAAGCATCTATAACACCTCTCCACCAGTAGATTCTGTACAGTAAAGGTTTTGAAAGGAGGGGCCCTGAAAAATTGTCAGAGAACAACAACTCCAGCATCTCTCCTATACCAGGAAAATCATGTACACATAAGGAGGCCAAAGCTTCTTCCATCAAAATCTCAGACAGCACCCAGAAACTTCAAGTCACTAATACCAGATTTCAAGCATAACGACCAAAACCAGTTCACGCTGCCTCCTATCTTACTGAAGCCATATTTCATATAAGAACAAGTTCAGTACCGGGTAGAAGTCCAACAAAGTTCAGGCAAAGCACCATCTCATAAAATAAATATATAACCATGAAGAAGTATGAGGAAGGCCCCACAAATTACCCATTGACTGCCTCTCATATTACTTGCATATCCTCAGACCTCCAAATGAGAAAAACAGAAAGACAGTCTGAGCTGGTACCAACTCCACCACTTCTCTCGTACAATCAATCCAAAACCCTCAAACCAAAGCTAGTCCATAGTATCCCTTAAACAACTATTTGGACTGGATGACTTATATATATTCACCATGTTTGAGCATAATATTCAAATGATCTCTCCAAGTAATGTCCAAGTTCAAAAACATCAAATCGTGATAGCATGTGGGATATGTACTTATGCTTACCACTACAAAGTCCTAGGCCAATCTACACAAGCATAAATTTTAGCTTTACACCAAATGTATTGCGCTTGAGAAGACAAGATCTTTGCAACTTTCAACCCCTCTTTCAACTCTATAACAACACACAAAAGTAAGAACCTCATATTCCCATTTCCAATCACCACAAACCTTGTGATCCAATATACAAACATTGTCCTACACAGCAATTGGCATTCCACAAACAACAGTAAAAAAAACTACCTATCAACCAAATTGTGCAAATGGTGTCCCTCTCTGCCAAAATCCATGGCTTTTCCGCAAAAACATAAACAAATAGATACACAGGCAAACATAAAGCAAGAATTGAACCTGTGCTTGAGCGGTTTCGATGCGTCTCCGAGCGAGCGGAAGGAACCGCTGCAGCAGAGCGTCAACTATCAACTTGGCAGCGCTCCCTGCCTTCATTTTCTCCTTCCTCTTCAGCTCCGACTCAATTGCACCCACTTCACACACAATCAAATTGTAAGAGAGTGGGAAACGATTGTGAATTGAAGAGAGAGTGCGAACGAAGTATTAACTGAAGGATTGTGAGAGCGCAATGATGGAGGAGCTGCCTCGGCTAAGGAAATGTGTCGGAAACCCTCGGAATTACAAGAATTATACTCATTTCGTTTTGGTTTTGACCAAGGAACAGAGAGTTTAGGAGGATCTAGCACCAAACCCTAGACCTCCTGTTCTCCAGCTATGATCAACGGGAAAGGAAACTTTGATTATAATATCTTTGTTTGTGTTTGTAAGATTTGCTGCTTCGGTTTTTCTTTTGTTTTCTTGTACAAAATCGTTACAGAGCAAATCGCAGAGTTTCTGAATAACAGAGTGTATTTTTATTTTCTCTTTTTTTCTTTTTCTGAATTCATGGGTTACTTTTTTATTATTATTATTAAAACAAAAACTATTATTAAATTTAATATATTAAAAAATATTCACATAACATCATTAAAATTGTATTTTGTAATTTTATTTTTTTTATTTTTTTTTAATCTCTTTACGTTGTTGGAATGGAAAGTGAATAGAATAAATTACGATAATATTTATATAGTCAATAATTTGTAGCTAGAGTCCTAATGGTGTTAACTAATACACTTTAACACTAGATTTTCATTGAATAAGAGTCCATAAAGTAGGTTTAAAAAATTATAATCCATTCACATAAGAGTGCAATGAAATAGATAATCGTTTATATATAATCTTTAATAAAAATAAATTAGAAAAAAAAAAAATCTTTAATAAAAATAGAGGCAATAAATTATTGAAGTCTTATAGATAGTAAAGAGTTGAGATTGAAATTAACAAGCATAATTTCTTTTTCTTTTATTTTTATATAGATTGAAATTTTTGATCAAATCAAAAATATTTTAAGTTGACCAAGAAAAAAACACAATACTACTGAAACATGCTCCTTTCATTTTTGACCCACAAAATTCCAAGGCCAAACAGAAAATTGCACGTGGCCAAAAGCGCTCTAGAGAGCTTTGAACAATAAAGAGGAATTTCTTTCACAAAATGCAACAAAAAGGAGAGCCCAAAATGGGAAGAGGGCTAAAAGAGGCTCAGTGGTAACTTTGAGTGATGGGAATTTGGATTCTCAATGTTGAATTTGAAAGGATTAATACATGCATGGTTCTTACATAGAGAATCAGCGAATCGCCACAAAATTTGGCTAGTGTCGACCTTCGGTCAAACGGGTACATGCGTTTATGTGTCTCTCTAAATGACAGTTGAATGTAAACGTTACTCTCATGTTGCATTTCCCTATTGGAATTCTTTAAAGATTTCGTTTATGTTATTTTTATGTTTATGGCTTTCAACCATACCAGCATCAAATCTTTATTGGTTTAAATCTTACACAGTTCAATCGAGCTTTTACCAAGTTAATTTCATGTTCCTGTTAGTGCCAAAGCAGGAACAGGTTCCTGTTAGTACTTTTTTCTTCATTGATATGCTTTAATATGGTACTGCCTTTACTGTATATGATTTAATTTTCTTGGTAGTCCATAATGCTTTCCAACCAATATGATATTCCTTTAAATTTTGGCTGCGGATTCATTGAGATTTTCATCAGCCATATAATTTTCTCTGGCAGTTGTGTTTCTTGTTGTTGTCATTGGAGTAACAATCTACAAATTGACTATGGGAAGCATAGAGACATCAGCCTGGTTTCTGAGAATCTCTGACTTGTCATCCTTTTGTGATCTCTTGCCACTACAGGGGGGAAAGCAGCTTACTTTCTCCTTATACAAGTCTTGCTTGCGTGCGGTGGAGTGTTTTTTGTGGCTTTTGATCTGTATCCAGCTTGTATGCATGATATGATAAATAATGTATTTCTTTTTGTGTGTGAACTTTTACTTACCATATGCAATTACCAAAAATGAACTTCATTTCCTCTTTCTATGAACTTCATCACCATATGCAATTACCACACAGTTGAGACAGTTGAGAATGAAGTTGAAGATTCTCCTCGGATACTAGGAGTTGTATGGTCTTCACTTGCACTCTGTGCCACTGTTTATGTAAAGGGAGGTTGGGCTTTCTTCCTTTCTTTTCTTTTCTTTATGAGCAAATTGCATTAAAACAAATAAAAAAAATATTTTTTTAAAAAAAAAAACTACAAAAGGAGGGGGTGGGGGACCCCAAAATAGTCAAAATAAAATATTGAAAATAGTGTGATTGATGTGGCTATTAAAATTATTATTGAGCTTATGATTGATCATTAATTCATTATTAAGTTTTGATCTAAGAATGATTTTAATAGCCACATCATTCTTAATAGGACACAAGTAGACCATTTAGAATTACTCAACAAATAAATGTGGCAAAACGGCGACCCATTTAGCTAATGGGCCGACCCCACCAAACCCAGACACTACAATTTTACGAGTCACCCAACACGACCCGCTTAACCCGTTTAGTTTAGAAAGTGATTTTTTTTTTTTTTTTTTTTTTTTTTTATAAAAAAAAAAAAGAAATTGACGAGTTGGGTCATACTGTTAAGGGTAAACCAAAAATAAAAATAAACGTGTCTAGCGGGTCACACACGGGTGATCCTGCGGGTTGACCCGCCAAGAGCAAAATAATCGGGTCAACCCGTTTATTACCCAAACTCGTTAAGGGTAAATCCAAATCTGATAATTTTGTATCGTGTTTATGTGAGGTTCATGGATCGTGTCAAAATTGTCGGCCTAACAAACATGAACAAATATGGGAATGGCCCAATTATGGCCGGACCCAATATCTTATTTGCACCCAAGCTAAGAAAGGCGTTGTTGGAACCAATGGTTTTTTAGGCAGTCAATAAGATGGGTAGCCTTGAAAGACGCATACAACGGCGACAAGAGAATTTGGAAACCATAATAAGAAAGATAGTATTAAGCACAATTGGATCGAACCCATTAAAATCTAACAATTTTCATAGACAAAAAGGGCATTGATTATGGAGAAATAGAGGGGGAATGAAGAGGGAGGTAGGTGAGAAATTGTAGGCAGAGAACAAAAGTATAGTGGTACATGCAGAGAGAATTTGGTGACAATGCAAAGGCGGATGAAGATGGTGGATAGAAATCCTATAAATTGGGTCGTAGAAACTCCTATAATCTAGCCTTTAAAAAAGTAATATATATCTCTTAGCTGTGTTTCTTATGTACTTTTTTAATAGCATTAGTAAAAAAGTATTTGCTTTTACATGTTTAGACAATACATGTCACTTTTTAAAGGCTGAGTTGTAAAAATCCTAGGATCCAATTTATAGAAAGTTTCTGACCGAAGACGGTGGAGTGGTGTGTGGGCAAGAGTGAATGGAGAATGGCAGCAAATTTGGCTTTCAAAACACAAACTCAAAAAAGAGCAACAAGGGAAAAAAACACAAGAGAAAGAGATTGCAGTTTCACATGCGGATGCGGGTAAATTGCTCTGTTCTAATTTAATCCCAGGTGCCTTTTTCATGGTCTCTGCCTCATTGTCTGGAAAATTCTGATGCATCATGCATGCAGTTATCTCTACCCAGGAGATAACATAAAATCATGCTTTTCAGAAACGACATTCAATGTGATATTGTCACCTCAACCTCATGAATGAGTCAAATTCCTGGATTGCTGTAGAAAGGTTCCCATTCTATCCTTATTAATTCTTTCTGTGCTCGGCATACCTGCCATTCATAATTGAGCATAGCGATGAGTGGGACACTAGACACTAGGCCTTGTATTCTAATTCTAATAGGGACTTGAGTAGAGCTTTATGGATTTGGACCATTTGGTCCTTGCACAAACCAAAAGAGGATAAAAAAAAGAAAAAGAAAAAGAGAATCAGACAAATGAGTGGGAATCCGTCAAACACCCACTCCATGTTTAATTATTCGAGGACAAAGACAAAATGGATCGAGCTCCACTGCTCCGATGCAACCTGTTATCTTATATATATATACATATATTCTTGGGGTAAATTACATTTTACCTTTCAAACTTATAACTCATTTGTATTTACACCAATAAACTATGACTCAATGTAATTCATTCCCCTAAATTATCATTTTGTTATGAATAACACGTTGGATTAGATTTGGCTGTCTGTTGGGACGGAAACCATCACATGTGAGTTGTACGTGAAGCCGGCAGCGTTTTTCATTCACACTTAACAGCCAAATAGCTAAATCTGACTCAAGACAGTTATTAAGAACAAAGTGATAATTTGAAGAAACGAGTTGTAGTGAATTATAATCTATAGATATGTTGGATTTAAGGAAAAAATATAAGTATCTCAAGCTATATTATGTAACTATCTGTTATGTGGGCGTGACCATAGTGACACCTACTCGCTGGGAGCTACATATGAATGGTTTAAACAGTGAGAACTGCAGGCGTTCCCTCAAGTTCGACGAAATTATAACTTAACCCAGCTCCACCATAGTATCAATGAAAATGCAAAACGACTAATACTAATCAGACATATATAAAATTTTTTCATTACAAAAATTCAAACTCACAATCTCGTATATGTTTAAACTACTTAAAAATTTCCATTGAGTACTAGAGTTCGGTGCCAATCTTAATCAAGTAAAAAGTAACCACCCAATGGCTGCATTATGACAAATTAGAAGTCATTTCAGCCAAATGGGAATCTATCATATCTACACCAGTGACAGCTGAGGCCTCCAGCTACTTCTTAATCAAAACTCCCTAGTTTAGATTTGCTTGATTTTGTGGTCTATACTCTTAAAGGACTACCAACCAAATTTTCTTTTTCTTTATTCTTATTACGGGCTGCTGGCTTTTTTCTCGTCTTAGAACTTGTAAGGGGCTCTTAGCCTCTTAGTATCATCATTCTTCTGTTCTGAATTTCGACGCACCTAAATTCTTTACCAAGATTCAAGCCCTTTGTTTTTTGTATTTGCGTGTTTTCATTTAAAGCACCAATTTTGCTTAACTCCAAGGTGCTCACTTTGAACTTATTTTTCCAGAATTATTTTTTGTATAAATTAGCTGATATAGAAAGGTTCTCTGGATTCTAATCTTTTTACGAAGTTTTAAATTAATTTAACTATAACTCTTTGTGAAATACTAGCTGAAAAATGTCAGAGAGGAACAAACAGATTGTTGCCCCTTTACTGCCAAGAAATCAAGATGAAGCCGAGTTAGATAAGTATGATGGAGCTTCCTTTCATGCGTCTGTGTTCAACTTATCCTGCACCATTGCTGGTGCTGGAATTATGAGCCTGCCGGCGACATTGAAACTTCTGGGGCTTGTTCCTGGGGTCGCTTTGATCCTATGTGCAGCGTTCTTGACTGAGGCGTCTATAGAAATGTTGTTGAGGTTCAGCAAGCCAGGATCTGCATTTTCATATGGAGATGTGATGGGGGATGCCTTTGGGGTGATGGGGAAAATGCTGCTTCAGACCACTATAGTCATCAACAACATTGGTGGTGTCATCTTGTACTTGATTATAATCGGTGTAACTTCAGCTTACCCAACTCCCATTTTTTATTTATTTTTTTATTTTTTTATAATCGGGCCCGACTAGATTTTCGGGGTACCATGCAAAGCGTCCCCTTCACACGGGTTATGTAAAGTGCTTGCGGAGTCTCAAAAAATTGTTTGTACTCAAGAGGGGTCATGAGGCACAGAGGCCAAGTGATTTACCACTCGAGCCAACCCTTTGGGTGTTTTTTTTGTTTTGTTTTGTTTATCCTCAACCATTGTTAGATTAGGCTTACTTTTGATCAAAACTGTCGATAATAGTGTAACATCTGGAGTTGTTTTTATCATGTGTCAATCAGAGGATCTGCTTTCTGGAGCGACCTCAAGTGGGGTTCACCATGAAGGTGTTTTGGAAGAGTGGTTTGGAGAGCATTGGTGGACAGGGCGTGCATTTGTTCTCATAGTACTAACTGTAACTGTTTTTATCCCATTGATGTGCTTAAAGCGCATCGGTAAGCACTCTTTTCCCTGCTGCTTGTTTTGCTTAAAACGAATTTGTGCTTTATGCATTTTTCCGATATCTGCCCTGGTTTTGACTTTATGCATCTTAATGAATTGAACAATATGGAAATGATATCTTTCTTTTTTTGGTTTTTATGATATTTTGGGATGCTGCAGAATCATTGAGACATACCTCTGCTATATCATTTGCACTGGCTGTTGTGTTTCTTCTTGTTGTCATTGGGATCACGGCTTACAAAGTAGCCAAAGGAACCATAGAGACACCCAGATGGTTTCCTATCGTCACTGATTTGACAGCCTTTTGCAATCTGTTTACTGCTGTCCCTCCCGTTGTTTGCGCATATGTCTGCCACTTCAATGGTATGAAAGGCTTGAAAGCTTATAATCTCCTCTCTCACAAGTCCTCTTGCACGCACAGCATTCTTGTCCAAGCATGATGTTCAAAACAGAACAACACTGTCCTTGTCCAACCATTAAAACCTCATCATGTACCTTTAATAAGTGAAATAATGTGAATTGACAGAAAAGATGTTCAAATTCAAGACCTTTGCTTTAATACCAAGTTAAATCACCACATATCCCAACTCGAAGCACTGATAGATCGAAAGCATCCCATGTCTAAATTATTACCTGCATATGAAGCACTACTTTAAACTTTTGCAGTTTCTCTTTCTGACAAGTACAACACTTGCAGTTCACACCATAGAAAACGAGCTTGAAAAGCCTTCGAGGATGCAAGTAGTAGTCCGAACTTCACTTGCTCTTTGCGCAGTAGTGTACCTAATGACAGGCTCCTTTGGCTTCCTCTTGTTTGGAGACTCAACTCTTCCTGACGTACTCTCCAACTTTGACCCCAATCTTGGCATCCCATTTGGCACTCTGATCAATGATATTGTTCGTGTTAGCTATGCCTGCCACATTGTACTTATCTTCCCAATCATCTTCTATCCACTGCGTCTAAACTTGGATGGCCTCCTTTTTCCTTCAGCAAGGCCTTTGGCTTCAGACAACTTAAGATTTGCATTGATCAGCGCGGGGCTCACTGTCATTGTCCTCTTGGGTGCAATCTTCATTCCCAACATATGGGTGGCTTTCCAATTCAGTGGAGCAACTGTTGGAGTTCTTCTTGGATTCATCTTTCCTGCTTCTATTACTCTCAAGTGAGTACATTTTTTTTCCCCTCTTTTCTTGCCAGAGCTGTGAAAATCCCATTTATTGTTTTCCCTTTTACGAACTTTTTTTTGGGTTTTTTTTTTCATTGAAGAGTATATATATAAATGCAAATCACAAAGCCTTTGTCTGCTGAGTCAAAATCTGTCAACTTTGTTAACTAGATCTCTTTATTTGATGCCTCAGGGACTCTCATGGCATTGCAACAAAGACAGACAAAAGTTTATCTATTTTCATGATCATTCTTGCGGTGTTCACTAATGTGGTGGCGATATACAGCAATGCAAATTCTTTGTGATTTTTCTGCTTGCACTAAATAACGAAGCTCGACAAAAGACTGGCTTGGTTGATTGTGCTAAAGCAATAGATAAAGCTGGCAACTATACCTTTGATGTTCTGGGGATTCACATGAGGACTACCCTACAATACATAAACCATTATTTTAGCTTGTATTGATTATTGCAAATTGTATCTAAAAGATATGTTCATTATTTATTTTATCTTTAGAATATTAATTAAATTTATCATTTTCTATTAGTCTAAATTTTTAGGATAAATAAAAATTTAGAGCATGTTTGGAAATTATGTTGAGAAATAATGCTTTTAAAGTAAAAAATAAAAAAACATTTTAGAAAAAAGCTTCATTTTTTAACTGGCTCTTAAATTTTGTTTTCAATTAAATATTTCACATGTCAAATCTCACTTATTTTGAAGGCCCAAATTCCGTCTCAAAAGTTGGTCTTGTTTGGTGTTTGCAGCCAACAAGCATTGCACAAAATTATGGGTTGAATATAGGCCTCTATTTCATTGCCCAAAAAAATGACTTATTCTGAGTTTCCAGTACTTCCTACTTATGTTACTGCCTAAAATGATTGGATGCATCGTTCAATTTACTTTTGGAAGTAACAAATCTCCTTCCCTTCCCTGCATAAGAGAGATAAAAAAACGATTGGAATACATGATCATTGTTAATGTAATAATTTATTTTCAGATACACTAAAATAGTTTATCTTGTACAATAAACTAAATATTTAACATATTGGACAAACCAAATTGCAGACAGTAAACACGATGGCCTCGTTTGCCAATAGCCGGGGCCGGCACTGTAGCTAGAACGTCACTATTCAAGCTACAGTGCCCGCAGCAAAAATTGACTTTTTACTTAATTTTTTTTTTTAAAGCAAAATATTAAAAAAAAAAAAGAAAAAAGAAAAAAGGAGGAGAAAGATGGGGTGGTTCCAGCCACCCCTTGGCCAAAATGGGGTGGCCGGACCACCCCATTTTTGGCCAAGGGGGTGGTCCGGCCACCCCCTTGGCCAAAAAAAAAAAGAAAAAAAAAAGAGGGATCGGGTGCATTTGGGGGTGGCCGGACCACCCCCAAGGGGCTGGGGGTGGTTTTGGCCTTGGGGGTGGTTTCGGCCACCCCATATTGGCCCCCCATCTTTCTCTTCCTTTTTTCTTTTTTTTTTAATATTTTGTTTTTTTTTTAAAAAAAAAAAAAATTAAGTAAAAAGTCAATTTTTGCTGTTGGCACTGTAGCTGGAACAGTGCCGTTCCAGCTACAGTGCCGGCCCTGGCTATTGGCAAACGAGGCCGATATTATAACAATGGCAACAAGGGAGAAACCACTCAAATGGGCATCCTCGAATGTTGTTTTATTAGGAGTTTATCAAGGAAGAGAGTCTAAAGGAAACTATGAATTAGAGAGAAATTAACTAAGATGGAATAATTTGATTATTTTCCTTTCTTTTTTGTTGTTGGTATATTTAAGATAGAGAAAATAATGAAAAGAAAAAACATATAATTTGACTATAATATCCCTTTTTTTTTTTTTTTTTTTTTTTTTTAGTTGAAAGAAATATATATATAATAAAATAAATACTCTGTTTTCCTAAAAACCCAGAACCATAGCAGAGAGTAAAAACGCCACTGAAACTTCCAGAGTCCAGGGAAAGGAAATTCCACGACGTCAGGTATTCCTCTCCTCTTCCCTCTTCTACTCTCTCTCTCTCTCTCTCTCTCAAATTTCTTCCTCTTGTCATGCTTCAAGAACCGAGCACTGCTGCTGTGGGTGCCGGATTTTGGATGATAATCAAGAAGTTTGTAGTTAATTGATATAACTATAGGATAATTTTGTAGATTTCCTGTTGATGTTGGAAATTTGGGGTGACAACCGAAAACCCCCCTGAGCATTCAAGAAATCGGTTGTTGATACTGGTTTTGGATTAATCTAAGAATGTGTGTCTGTGTGTTGATAAAATTGACATATTTCGATGTACCCTTTAGATGATTTTGCTCATTTCGGTTGAATTTAGGATTTTCAGTGAGTTTCTCTAATTTATACCTTGGTAATTAAGACAGTCAATGACCAATCTGGGGCTTTTTTATAGGTTCTTGTATTGAATGTGAAAATAATTGATTGTAAGCAGTATGCCGGGATTGATTGATAGCGGTATACCGGAATTGTTAGCCGGAAAAAGTTTGAAAATTTTCTGTTGCTCTAGCTTTGTCAAATGTGTATTTTACTCTTTTACACCTAAAGGTTTTGCCCTTTGTCATGGATTAGAAGTCAGGGCGTGGCAACCAGGTACTTGTGCTTTTGGCCCAACGGTTTGGACCGAAGCCATGGCCGAGAAGGACGAGCTCACCGAGTCGCTCAATGACCTCTTCACCAGCGTCTCCACCATGGTCAAATCCGAGCTCCAAGTACTCTCTCTTTCTCTCTATCTATCTAAACCCTAATATTCACCGCTCCTTATACTCCTTTCTTGATCTTATGAAACAAATTTGTTGTTTGGGTTTCTCAGGGGACGAACAATCACCTGGAGCTGTTGGAGAAGATGAATCTGAGAGTGGCCGAAGAGTACAAAGGCTTCGGTGACGTGGCCTCAGGGCTGAGAGTGTTCGTGGAGCAGTTGAAGTCCAAGAGTGGCAGCTTCGACCAGTACGTCCAGCAGATCGATGCCATAGAGCAGCAAGTCACCGACTTTGAAGCTGTCATCTCAGTGCTTGATAACCATGTGTCTTTGTTGGAATCCAAAGTGCAATCTCTGTACCAACAGCCTCCCACTTCGTCAAATAATTAACTATTTGCTCATTGAGATTGTTTGTTTGCTTTTCCTTTGTTGTTTAGTAGATTAATTAATCTGATTTGCTTCGTTTACATAACCCACCAGTTCTCATATATTTGTATTACACCAAATATGAAATAATTACAACATTTTTGTTCTATACATGATACACTGAAAATCCAAAAGAGAAAAAAACAGAGGCAAAACTTAGCCTGTCAATTTGCCCAACATACATAGATTCAACTCTTTCCTTTTCTCATTTTATCGTCCGCCGATGTTCTCTGTAACGAGAAGACCACCTGTTTCTTTGTCTAGCTAAATCTTTTGGTAAGTTTTGAAGCATCAAAGCACGTGTTTTACCATCAGGTTGAAGACCGCACTCGCGCATTTTTGCATATAGCTTCTTTGCATAATCAATATTGCCTCTCAAGCACATGCCCTGAATGACGGCATTGTAAAGAGAAATACTTGGTGCAGTCCGCTGCAAAGGAAACACGCATAATCAAGTAAACGAGCATATTCGGTTTCAAGGGTCAGAATACAGTAAAAATGCAGTAGCAATTAAGAAAATTTATAGGGGTTACAATCAAAAGAATGGTTGCTCATCAATCAAAAAAATCATTGATATTAAGCTCTCTACAGATGGAAATAGATGAGCGGCCATATTTCACCCCATTTTCAGAAGAAATGCACTTATACAAATAAGCAGTATGGAATTGATACTTGAGACTCAAACAAATCAAGGTTATGGACAATTCCAAAACACTTACATTTAAGATTTCCTCCACTTCATCCCATAAAGATCCCCAAATACAACCTCTTAATAGTGATAAATGAGTGAGTGTGTCTGGATTGCACTTTTGGTGGACCATGTGCTCATACACTTGCAATGCAACTTCTGGCTTCCTGGCAATCTCACAAGCACTGATGACAAGATTATATGATGCACTTGGAATTGAGAGTCCAGAAGCTTCCATTTGCCACAAAAGCTGCAGAGCTCTATCCCATGACCCAAGCTTCGAGCAAGACATTAATGCAGTGTTGTACAAATGTAAATTCAATAGAGGGCCCTCACCTCTCTTAATGCTCTCAAAGAGATGAAGAGCATCATCATGTCGATCTGCCTTATACAAAGCACCCAGTAGAGCATTCCATGTGTACGAATCTGGTGAATGACCCAAAGACCTTGTTATATCATAAATCACAAATGCTAATTTGACCTCCCTGGCTTTTCCAAGAGAGTTGATCAATGCATTGCATGCTATTAGGTTTGGCTTAAGCCCACCCTTCAACATGTCTTGAAAGACACTTAGCGCCAAACTCCAGTTTCCCTCCTTCATGCACGCACTGATTATAGCCTGCATTGTATCATTCCCTGGTTCAAATCCATTTCGAACCATCTCACTGTAAGCATCAAGAGCCAGCTCATTTTGACTGCTATGAATAAAATTGCTAACTAAGAGGCAATAAGTAACTCGTGTTGCACAGCAGCCATTTGCCTTCATACTTTTCCATATCCTCTCTGTTTCAACCCAATTGTTAACTTTACCACAAACTGTAATCATTGTGTTATAGACGATTGCGTCAAAATCCTTCTTCACCTCACATTCCCCTAGCAATTCCATAAACATTTCGAGGGCAGTATTGCAACCCTGAGAATTTGCAACTTCTTTAAGTACTAAACTATAAGTGTGAGATGTTGTTATCTTCTTTGTTTTCATAAATTCAAAGACTCTCAACCCATCATCAAGCAGCCCATTCCTTAGAAGGCAAGATAAAAGAGAATTACATGCATGTAAATTAGGAGAAAGACCCGACAATTCCATGGACCTAAACAGTTCCAACGAACTCCTGATCTTATTGGTTTTGCTAAGCACCAAAATCCGCTTTGATAACAAATCTTCATCTGTTTCCTCAAGTAAATGTACCCTAGTTTCATCCATAGTCTTCATTGCATTTGGATTTGACTCAGGCTGACTAACACATCTAGGTTCAATACCTGGATCCTCATGAATCGTTATATCTCCCCAAGGAGCCAGAGTCTGCCCCATAAAAGATTCTTCAAATCCTTCATCTCCTCTTTCAATCAATTTGTTTTCTTCCTGTTCTTCACAAACCAAACCAGTATCAGCACTAGCAACCATGTTCACAACAATGCGCAAGCTGCGCATCCTCATGGAACTTGGCAAACTCATTTGTGGCGCCCTTGGTTGCCACGTGGAAATTATGCCAGAGTCAGGCATTATTGCACACCAGCTATTCGACATTATAGCTGAATTAACGTATGCGCGAAAACCAATATGCCGAGAGCTGAATCTATATAAGTAGTTGGATGGGTTACACGGGTAATCTTGGCAAGAAAACCCATTTGACAAAATCATAACAGAAACCGAATCCCTCAATATTTCAAGCATAACTGGACCTGAAAAAAAGTCCCAAACTAAAAAAAGAAAAAAGAAAACTATGGATATAAAATGGAGACTCTTTAATCAAGTGAAGCTGTTTTAGATAATTACCGACATTTTAAAGCATGACCCAGTTGGAGGATATAGTTCAATGCCTCAGAAAACGAACCTGTAGACCTGTTCCAATAAAAACAAACACAACACTTGTTAAACACCATGAGAAAGCTACAAGATTGTAAAGATAGCTCACAATCCTCACCATGACGTTCATGTTCTTCACCTCTCGAATCCACGGAACACAGAGAGATTTTTAGGCTATAGTGATTTCTTTTTGGCGGGTTCCGTCAGGACTCGAGAGGGAAAAGATAGAGGTTTTTGGCTACTGTCTATCTGTGACTAGACTAGTTACTTACTTTTTACAGAGTTCACAAGTTTACCGTCGTTTTTCATTTTTTTCCCTAGAACGACTTGTCGTTCCTCGTCTTTTTTACATTGAAGTCGGTTCTCATAGTTCGCCGTTATTCGATCCCCATTAGCAGTTGTGTAACTCCTAAAAGACGTCGTCGTTCTCCCCCCCCTCTCTCTCACTCACTGTGCTACAATGTCGACGGCCATGGGTGCACCTCCACCTAAAACCCTAGACGAAACCCAAACCTCCTCTTCTTCAACCTCACCAATGAATGCTCCCATGGGCCCACCTCGTCCCAAACCCCCAACCGCTAATACTCCCGAACCCGAGCCGGAACCGGAACCGGAACCCGAACCAAACAATTCCCGAGACCACACAAGAACCCGTGGAGAATTTACCTGAGACCGAGCATGGCGGTGCGGAAACGTCGTCGGAGCCATCTCCATCTCATGGGATTGCTAAAGGTGATGCGCCGCCGTACACGATTCCTCCCTGGAGCGGAGCTCCGTGCCACGAATTCTACCTTGAGGTTCTTAAGGGCGGCTCTATAATCGATCAACTCCACGTGTAGGTCTTCAAGTAGTTCCTGATTCAGCTAGAATATATAGAGTTTGCACTTGATTCAGTTAAGGATATTTGTTTACTATCTTTCTCGGGTTTTGGTTATTGGATTTGATTCAGGCATGAAAAGGGGGCTTACATGTTCGGACGTGTGGATCTCTGTGATTTTTTGCTTGAGCACCCCACAATTTCTCGATTTCATGCCGGTATTACATTTGTTCTTTATTTTTTATTTTTCTCTGTATTAAATATAACATTGAACAAAAATTGCTATGACTATGTTTTCTTTTTAAGTAAATGTTGAAAATTGGGGTCTAGTTGTTCAATAAAGGAACAGGGGCAGTTACACTGGAGGATCTTTCCCACTTTTAATTTTGATGGAAGATAGAGTAGGGGAAGAATTTGTAATGCTTCCAAACACTAGGTTAGAAGTGGCCTACTTGGCGATTTGGTGTGCTCGGGAATTTAAGTCTGCAGGGGTATGGTTTGTGTGATGGAAAGGAGAAGGTTTTTCTTGGTTGTTTACAAACAGAAGCTCGACTCTGTTGGACGAAGGAGTGTTAGCTTTGAGTTGGGGTCGATAAGCCATCAAGGTGGTGGGGAGAGGATCGACAGGGCAGTAAGATTGCATGTGGCCAAGCCTGCAACAACAAAAACAAAAATGGATAACCTCTCATACTTAAATTGTATCCATGCAGATGGCTAAAGGGTGATGTAATTGAATGAGTACCTTCAAGAAATTTTCTGCGTTGGACACCCTGCTTACCTAAGCAATCAACTTCTTCCAATTTTCCCAAATGCTCTGCTATGATGGCAGTTTTAGACGCAGTCATGAATTCTAGAGAAAGCCCATATATTTGCGTCCAATATGCACCGCAAGTAAAATCCACTTCCTCTAGGGTCGAGTCCGCTTCACAAGGTTTCAGAAAGAGGGGATGTCCTTGAATGTTCAATTTTCAATGTTCCAGCTCCTCTTATGATATGAAGGTGAATAGATGGGTATTCACTTCCACATCTTTAATAATGAGAGACGAAACCTCCACGCATCTTGCAGAGTGGCTTTTTGATGGTGGTCTTGGGGATGGGTTTTAGAGAGATTATGTTGCCCACCAGAGTAAGGGAATGAGCTATTTCAGTGGAGGGTGAGTCTGGTTTGAGGGTGGGAGGGTTATCCTGCCAGCTTAAAGCTTCAGTCTGGGTTATGAGTTCTTCTATGTCACATAATGTCTGTCCCATGATGGAAGTACACAAAGGAGTAGGAAGGAAATTGGCAAGGGAGAGGAGGCCGAGGGGAAGATAGTAGTGGTAATGAGGTGGGAGGGTAAGGAGTGTGGACAAGATCACCAACTTAGGATTCGGGAGGGAAAGGGACTCGGTGAGGCTCTAGGAGAGAGAGGTGTATCATTCCTTACATTGAGTTTACTTTGGTTGTTTTGGATAATGGTAAAGATTTGGTGGAGCTTTTAGAGCTTATGACAAGACAATTTCGAGTAGGAATCACAGTTATTTATCTTCTCCATTCATTTATTTTTAAGCTCGTTTCCTTGAATTTCCCAAGATTCGATGCATGTTAATTGAATTTTTGAAAATTCAATATAAGAGCTCAGGATTTTGTGAAATAGTATTTCCATACTTTGGTAAAGCAAGCATGAGGATACTAACGTCATTTGGTTCTGGTCAGACTTGCTGATTTTCCTAAATTTGTCTTCCACATTAATTGGACCCTTTTGTACCAAATGAGGAAGAGTTTGCTGATTCGATTAGATATTATGGTATTTGTGCTTTGTTCTATTTCCATGAGCTAACTCCCACTCCTTTTCAAGGATAAAATTGGGCATCTGAATGGAAGTGTGTGATAAAATTTGGGCATTTGCAGAAGTGTATGCCTAATAAGCTATGCTTACATGTGAAAGCTCCAAGAATTTATGAATGGCTTTCTTATAGATATGAATGGATTCTTGCTCACTAGGGTTGTTGGTACAAAGTTAAATATTCTTTGTAGTTTTCTCACAATTTTATAATGGTAATTTACATTGTTTTTATTTGTCAGTTCTCCAGTTCAAAAGAAGTGGTGAGGCCTATCTTTATGACCTCGGCAGTACGCATGGTACTTCCATTAACAAGAGTCAGGTATTGCCTCGAAACTATTTTTCTTAAATTTTTGTTT
Organism: Corylus avellana; assembly: GCF_965113065.1. Lineage (NCBI taxonomy): Eukaryota > Viridiplantae > Streptophyta > Magnoliopsida > Fagales > Betulaceae > Corylus > Corylus avellana. Next base: position 26,560,381 of record NC_142494.1, read on the forward strand.
TTATACTATCTTCCCTTCATTTGCATTATATATTTTGTTTTTCGATTTCATCAGTAAAAATATAAATTATTATGGTCAAGTATGGGTTAAACTTTCAATTCGTTGTTTGTGGTCTGTTATTTGAAAATATTCCCAAATTTTCAATGAAACACATAATATATGCTCCAAGAATATGTCAATTTGGTGACACCCTGATGCCTTTCCTCATACACAGACAGTTCACCTCTTTGCTTATGGCTTTTTTATGAAAAGTATCTCTGATTTTTTCATGCTAATACGTTCTGATTGGTCATATCATTTTCTAACCAGTTTTCCTTTTTCCCCTTTAATCAGGTTAAGAAAAAGGTTTATGTGGACTTACATGTTGGTGATGTCATTCGGTTTGGCCAGTTAGTATTTTTTCCTTGATTTTTTTTACTTTGCTTACCATGTCTGTTAGGTAATGGGTTCTTTTAGTTTCCATATCATGCATTGTATACTATTAGTGCTACACTATTAGGCCAAAACAATGGCCATTTACCTGAGCTCAACCTTCAAGCATCATCTTGACGAACTCATGTAGTATAGCTGATGCAACCCATATCAATTGGACCATAAAGGGCTAATATGACCTACTCATTTTAGTTTTGAATTTGTTTGATTTAGCTAAATGGTGCTTTTAGTAAAATGTCATTGTTATGGATGCTTCACCACCTAGTTGTCATGGAGATTATAAGTGAACTTTTAATTATTAGGGAATTCAGGTCACCAACCTCCTGTGCTTTTCGCAATTTTGATTTTAAGATCCCACTTTTCAATTTGATAGATTTAAGACTTGAGTTTAAGCCCATTCTAAATTCGAGACCTCTGTTAAGTTTTCCATCGATCAAGTAAGAAAAATAAGTGTGAAAAATACTATTATGCTTCTCTAATTAAAACAAAAAAACAAAAAACAGCCCAGGGTGGCTCGTGGACTTAGGCAGCCACCCACCCCTGTGCTGGTTTTTTTCTATATAAAAAAAATTATTAATGGGCATAATAGTATTTTTATACCTATTTTTGTTAATTATTTGATGGAAAACCTAACAGAGGTCCTGAGTTTAGAACGTGCTTAAAATCGGGACTTAAATTTATCAAAGTGAAAATTGGAATCTTTAAGTCAAAATGGTGAAAAAAAACAGGGGATTTGTAACCTGATTTCTCTAATTATTATAATATTTTTTCAATTTTTGTATGAAACATTTTTGTACACTTTTCTATATTATCATAAACCCGTGTTTGTTCTTCACTCTAGTGAAAGAATGAGAAACATATCATTATCTCAAAGATTTAGGTTGAATCAAATTTTGTAAGGGATATATTCAATTTGACACATTATTTTGGGATTAAGTTGAAGCTTTGCTCTTGTTTGATAAATGTCGTAGCAAGATTGAGGAAATGTGGAATGATTTCATAAAGTAGAGAAGGGCTATAAGTGATGTTTTTTGCTTGCATTTGGCATATCTAGTGATTCTACCATGTTACTGAAAAGGATGGTGAAATTCTGAAGTACAGCTTCCTTAACTGCATGTTAATATTTTATGTTCACTCACGAATTCAGATACTCAATTCTTAGACTTGCACTTGGTAAGTCAAAAAATAAAATGAAATTATGCAGCTCAGTGGCTCCAAATCTTTTACTAGGGTAGTCCATAACATCAGATGACGTTTCAAGACTCATGGAACTTGAATTTTATAATAATAATAATTATTCTATAGTTATTTTGCTTATTATAATGCTGACAGTCTGCTATATTACTTTTCTTGTTTGCTACTTTCTTCTTTTTAAAACTTATTAATCAATGGTGCAATGGCTCAGATACAAATGTGTTAAGGTATTAATTTTTGTCATTCTTAACTTCTGCATTTCATTTATGTATATGTTTCTGATCAGTCTCTTTTCTTTTTCTTTTTTTATTTTGTTATTGCGCAGATCATCTCGCTTATACATTTTCCAAGGTCCATCTGATTTAATGCTGCCGGTAAGACTTGAATACCACTATGTTTAAATCATTCAAGGTCTGATATAATTTGCAATTTATGTGCTTGGATATGACAAATTACTTACATTCAATTTACGCACTGCCTATCCGAGTGATAGTAGGCGTTCTGTTTATTTTACATTAACCATTTTTGCATAAATTTCTTCGAGAAAAGATTTTATGAAACCTTAAATGGTCAGAAAATCACAAACAAGAGCATGTTAGTGCGCTGAATTTTGGAAAAAAAAGTATATTGGAACTTTCATATGGCATTGGAAGAACAAAAGAATAAACTAATCATCATAACGACAAGGCATTATGTAGGTGGTGCATTTGATGATGTTACAGTTATTCTATGAGCAATATATTGATGTACGTTTAGCCTAACCATCATCTTTGGCTTAGCTTTTTTGTGATATTCAATTGTACAACTTTTTTTAATATTCTTTTATACTTTTATCTTTCTTGCATTTTCATTTTGATTGCTATATTTTTTATGTGATTTTTTTTTTGGGGATTTTTGTAGGAGACTGACTTGAAAATTATTAGAGATGCAAAGATTCGAGAAGGGATGATAGATCGGGAAGCTTCACTTCAACGAGCAAGACAAGCAGCATCTCTTGCTGATGGTGTCTCATGGGGTATGGGAGAGGATGCAATTGAAGAAGCTGAGGTTTGTGGGGCTTTATAATCACTTCGTTTAAAGGATGTGACTTGGATAGAATCTTTTCTTGAATCACTTCCAAATAAAATAGAAGTCTTTTGTAATGCAGAATTCAGTTTCTTTTGCTTAGAAATTAGTCATATATCTTCCATGCTCACTTACACATTTTGGTATATATTCAGGATGATGCTGAGGAAGTAACTTGGCAGACATACAAAGGACTGCTTACGGAGAAGCAGGAAAAAACCCGTGAGAAAATATTAAAAAGAACCGAAAAGGCAAGTTTCTTGATTATCATAACTAACCTCTGAGGGAGTATCTAATTTAATAATGATCTTGTTTTGTGTTGTACATTAGATTGCTTTTTTAAGAACCAGAAATGCAACTATTTGAAGGTGTTCATTGAAAATTGTTTATGAAGTCCTAGTCTCCTCTTTGGTGAGGATGTTGGAATAGTTTTTGATTTCTAAATCAAACCTAACAGAATAATCTATTAGCAACTTGAGATCGTATTTTCTCATAAAGTTTTCATACTTGCTGATTATTTTTCTTGTTTTCTGGTTCAAGTCAATTGCTTATGCCTTATTTACTTAAGACATCTACTTATCTGGCTGCAGATTTCTCACATGAGAAAAGAAATAGACGCTATTCGTGCTAAAGACATTGCTCAAGGCGGTTTGACACAAGGGCAACAGACTCAGATTGCTCGGAATGAGCAAAGAATGACACAGGTAAAATTCTAAACTTAAAGGACCGTGGTTTAGTCTCTTTCAATGATAGGCTCTATGGTCTTGTGAGCATAGTTTTGAAAGACAAAAGCATGAGGCATTGAGGATTACGGTAGTCATGGTGCTGCTGCTGCAGATTGGGAAGAAGATCCCTAGTCTGGGGATGCTTTAATAAAATAGACATATAGATATCAAAAAATATTGTAGTTAATTAAAAAAGGCTGAGTTTGCGCTCAATTACTAAAAGGCTCAGGATGGATATAGACCGTTCTTACATAAAACAACCCTCTCTTGGAAGGGTTCCAAAAAAAACCATAGGTATTGCAAGTTTCATGAGCACCAAGAAATCAATAATAGTTCTTCATGAGTGGTAGTTATATGCTCAAAAACTCTAACTACAACAACTGATCAATGAATAATATTTTATTTTTCTTAGGGAACAAAAGAAGGAAGAAGGAATGCTAAATCCTGAAATACAAACCAGTTGGGATCTCTATAAGTTCAACACTAAAAAGGCTAAACATATAGGATGATGTCACTAGAGAACTATTATAAAATTTCTTTGGGTCATGTCCAACGCATTTTCCAAAATTCATGAGAACGGAACCAGTAAACGCACACAAACCCAATTAATTTTTTTTTATAAGTAATTAACAAATATTATTGAAAGTATAAAGCGCCTCTAAATACACAGGAAGTATACAAAAAGAAACACCTAACTAGAAGTAGCAAAAAGAACAAGGAAATCACTATAACTAATTGTTAAAGGAGACATATAAGCAATTGTTCACATATACAAAGTTTGAAGAATATGGCTTTAATCTCCTCCAAAGTTTTCTGCTGGTCCTCAAAACTTCTATCATTCATTTTTCTTCATAAACACTATTAAAGGCACATTTGCACCATCTTCCATACAACAGCACTCCGTGGACTTCCAAAGGTCCACCAACAAGCATACAAATCGACTACACGTCTAGGCATAACCCAAGACAAATCAAAATGACTGGAAAAGGCAATCCAAATGGCGTAAACCATGTCACAATGAAGAAGGTGGTCCATGGACTCCCTATTTTTCTTACACATGCAACATTTGTGCACCACAATGACGTGCTGCTTCTTGAGGTTATCTATGGATTTTTTGGAGTGACCATATGGATCAAGAAAATATATTAAATGAAGAAAAAAAATATATTAAATGAAGAAAAAAAATATCTCTATGGATTTGTTGGAATAATCTCTCCTGCAAGTGAAAATTTGTGGCAACCTCAATGGTATGGAGCGGAGTGAAGTCTATGTATGTTGTTTTCTCTTTATCTGATCGCAAATCATATATGAGGAAAATGATTTCTTTAGTTAATGGTGGATACAAACCGCAAGTCAGGCATACTCTATTAATTTGAGATAATATTTGCTTGACTTTTCAAATTGGTTTTAGGTGGTCTTCTTGTGCATAAGCTCCAGGCTGAAAAAATATTGCAAGGAAAAAAAACACAAAAAAGCTTATCTGCAGCCAAATAAGGCATAAGCCTTCAATGCCCACGCCAAAAATATCAATGCTTTATCACACTTTAGCTGTGCCTCACATGACCCATGCCTTGAAAAAAGCATGACTTGTGCCTTTAAAAACTACGCTTCTGAAGTAGGGAATAAATCTTTTCCATCCTGGGAAGGAATTGATTCATGTGTACACAGATAATTTGACATTGAACTTCTGTTACAATTTTCTCTAGATTATGGAAGAACTTGAGAACTTGGAAGAGACACTGAATGATAGTATCCGAGAAAGTATAGGTGCACGTGCTGGAACAATAACTCACGGTAAGAAGAAAGGAGCAACAGAAGACGATGAAGAATATATAAGGTATTTTGACTATGGCAAAACTGTATTTCAAACATAGACTTTAAGATTAATTTAGGTTATGTTTGAGATTGCGTTAGAGAGTTTAAAAAGTACTTTTAGTACTTAAAAAAGCCATGCCAAACAAAATTTGACATGTTTGGTAAAAAAATTTCAAAAGTATTTTTTTGACTTTTATACTCTAAAAATTGTCAAAACGTACTTTTGGCAAAAGCTTAAAAAAGAAGCTTTGTCAAAAAACACTTTTTGACTTAAAAACTCAATTTTTCAAATGTAATCCCAAATAGGCTCTTAGTATTTACTTGCCAAAATATTTGGACTTCATATGAATTCTCCAGCCATCCTCTCTTGTATCAGCTAGCTTTTTATTACTTGTAATCATAATTTACATGACTTTTTGACTTATTCAATGACTGTAAATGATTTCATCCCTTCCTCAACCTGCCAATAGGATATCTATGTAGTTTTGTTCTTGAATAATCAATAACAATGGCCATGGTCATGAAGATCATTCAAATTGGATTTATCTTTTAATACATATTTAATTATATATTGTTGGTCAGTGATGATGATGAATTTTATGACCGGACAAAGAGGAAGCCCTCTAGTCAAAAAGCGGGTGAGAGCCAATCTATTGAAACTGCTGATACTCTTATTGATAAGAAAGATGTCATAATGAAGAAAATGGAAGAGAAGAAAGAGTTGCTTTCAATCGAGAAGAACAAAATTGCATCAGAAACTGCAGTTGTAACTGAAGTGGGAGATGCACTTGATGCTTTCATGTCAGGGCTATCATCTCAGCTAGGTATGTGATTCTAATTTTGGAAAACTTCTTCTAGAAATATTGTATGATTATTTTGCAATATGTAGAATGGAAGAAAAATCCTATCATGTTGTCTTTTTGTAGTGTGCTTGCATATCTGTATGTGTTTATTGTTGTCCACATGCTTTTGTGTCTGATGGGGGGGGGGGGGGGGGGGTTGTGGAAGAGGGAGAGGAGAAGCAATTTAGGTATTATAATGCTATCCAGGCATTATTAATGATTATGTAGGATAGGTCTGAAGCTGTTCTGGTATGAAAACTGAAATTAATGATGTTTGATTCGTATAGGTTTACATGTGTAACACATGAAAATCTGTGGATTATTTACAAATTTTCCGGTCTTTAGTTCTGATCATCAATAAGACTAGATTTCAAAGTACCAGGAGTTGCACGTATGTTTGACCTCTTTCATGTCCAACTCATTGATTAATTGTATTATTAAATGTGATGCAAATGTTTTTAGTGTTCCATTATTGTTCAGTAATTAGTGATTACTTGAGAGCATCTCATCTTACTGTTTTGTTGTCGATTCCTTATTGTTGTCAGTGCTTGATAAAACTGTGCAACTTGAGAAGGAATTATCAGCTCTCCAGTCTGAATTGGATAGGATATGCTACTTGTTGAAGATTGCTGATCCAACTGGAGAAGCCGCTAGGAAAAGGGATTTGAAAGCACAAGAACAAAAGGCTAACAAATCCGAAACCCCCACAGTTACTGTTAAGAAGCAACTTCCTGTAGCACCAAAAGAAAGCTGTGGACCTGAGAAACAGGCGAATGGCTCCATGCTGAAAGAGGGAAGTACAGATGCAACTATGGAGTCAAGCAAGAAGCCAGAAGCTGTCAAGATTGTCAGTGATACAACTAAAGGCAAAACTGCTGTATATACTGCTGTGAAGCCCCAGTGGCTTGGGTTTGTAGAGGACAGAAAGATAGAAGAGACCCAACAAGTAGCACCACTGGATCTGCGTGAGCCTGATCAATTTGTTGACTATAAAGACAGGAAGAAAATTTTGGGTAGTGGGGATGAAACACAGACAAAGGCGGGCTCTGGGATTGAAAATGCTGCACCAGGTTTGATTATAAGGAAGCGGAAGCAAGTTGAGAAACCTGAAGACGTTGACAAGAATGCTTCTGAACTGCGGACATCTTCCTCAGGAGTTGTGATGGCAGAGGATGCAGTGGCATTGCTTTTAAGACATAAAAAAGGGTATTCTGCACAAGAGGATGAGGAAATGCATGAAAGCCAAGACATCACAGTGGGTAACCAATCGAGTAAGGATGACAAAAAGCCTAAGAGGGTGCTTGGTCCTGAGAAGCCCTCATTTCTCAGTACTAATCCAGATTATGAATCGTGGGTGCCCCCTAAAGGTAAGCTGTCTGACTGTTACATTCTTTGGAACTTATTACAAATTTGGTTTAATCGTTATAGTATCACGTGTTTTATGCAGGACAAACAGGTGATGGACGGACCTCATTAAATGAACGTTATGGTTACTGAGCTTCACAAGTGTAGTGGTTTCCAAGTTGCGGGTAGCATGGGTTATAATTATGTCACTAACCAAGTTAAAGTTAGGCGTGCCTTGGAATTATGTGCTTTTGGTGGCACTCATCATGGAAATAGACTGTTACACTTGCCTGGCCTTGAATAATCAAGTTTATGTTGGAGGGATATGATTAAAATGAGTTCTGTAGGAGACATTCTGGGGAAACATGTAATTGAGTCATTAGTTGTTAATACTTGGTCAAAAATTGACTAACAAAGCGAATTGAAAGGCATTATTGTACAGAAATGAATTTTGAAAGAGGCAACTTCTTGAAATTACTCATTATAACTTATTTTTGTTAGTGGAAAGAATTGCCCTTGGTCTCGTTTTTTCTAAGCTAGATGTAGAGACTATTTTTCCTGCTAGGTTGTTTTCTTAAGTCCATGCAATTGGGATTTGGTATTCTTAAAATAGAGGCCTGCCTATGACCCTCCCATGGAGTGGGGATTCCATCATCTTTTAAACAGTATATGACACCACAAGCCCTAGTCACTAATGGGCTACTAATGTGCATTTATGGACATGATCATCTCTAAAAATAGAGCAATTATAAATTGGAAAATGTTTTTGTTAAAATTATTTCAAACCAGATTGGTGAAAACAAGGATAAAATAAATACTTGTGTCTCATTGAAATGTATTACGATCCTCTCTATTTTCATAATTCATATTAAATATTATAGATTTAATAGTTTAAATGTCATCTCATGGTAAATATATTAACACGTCATTTAAAAATGATATCATATACATTAATAGATGCAACAAAATATACTCTTTACTATAACATGGATCCCTTCCATTTCAACTACTTTTCAAGTCCATTTGATATTCCGAGCACAATCCTTGTTCTTCAAAGACCTCCTATCAAGTTCGCTGTGTTTTCTGCACTACATTTCTTAATTTCTCAACCTTCAAAAGGGTTTAAGCCATTCTATAAACTCGATACAAAATTTGGATTCCCGTATATTACATGCTAAAGTAAATATTGCTCTCACATTTACACAAAAATGAATACACGTATAACAAGCGGGCCAGGACAAGATTATAAGTATCCCACAACAAAAGCAATTTTTGCATTAGCAACTAACATAGGAACCTAATCTTCTAACATTTTCTCACGTCAAAGATGTGCAGACAGGTTCTGTAATCAATCCAATCATCATGAAGCTTTGCATCTTTCAAATGATGCATGAGATGAAATGTATTGTCTGCTAAACTGTGTCAAGCAGCAGCCAGGTTATGCATTAATTTCCTAGCTTCCTTTTTTGGAATTTTCTTGCCCTATCATTCCGCTTCAGACAAGCTTTTAACCCACATGGCATACATACACTCAGAAACTGATGTTCATGATGGCTGTACAGAGGCATAGAAAGCTCAAAAGTTCAAGGCTCAGATACCGTACCATGCGGCAAGCTTCTTAATGCCCAGGGACACGTCTTCCCAAATATATACAAGGGCTGTGCAGCATTTCTCGACAAGGGATTTTGATAAAACACCCTCCTTTTCCAAACCATGCTGATGGATAGAAACAAATAGAACTGCCAGATAGCAAACGTCTACAGAGGCATGGGATCACTGTAGACCTAGATGAAGAGTAATCCCTACATCACATCAGTTGAAGAAGTATGCTGATTCTAGCACGTCCCTCAAATCAAAGTCTCCACGTTCAGGTAAGGAAGGGAAAGACAACGAAGGAAAGGACTGCTGAAAGCTTTCCAATAACTGTATACAAAACAATGAGTTAGAACAATTATATAATATTTTCTTTTTCCCCTTTTGCTGTGCCAAAAGATAATAAATTTAAAATGCTTATATTTGGCAGGAGCATAGACTGACGTTATAAACATTTTATTAGTTTCAATAGAGTCAGAAAATATAAAAAATTAAATAAACTAACATGTTTTCCTTAAAACCAGCAGTTTCCACATATATCTTAATATCATCTATTGCTACATTTGTACAAGAAACCATGATAAAAAGTAGAAAATGACAAATCAGTTGAAGGTTCAGAAAATCAAGGGTTGTCTTAAGAAACTCCAATGATAGTCATTTGCGTCAAAATTCTTCGGGACACCGTGCAATGTGCCCCTCCAAATGGGTCGGGTAAAGCTCGGGCTTTGGCTTGTAGGTATGGTCCCAGAGAATTATTTGCACTCAAAGGGAGTCAAACTTTAGACCTGATGCTTCATGAGGCACCAGGGCCAAGTGACTTACCACTCCAACCAATATAAACTCTTTTTATTTATGCATCCCCTCCAACAAAAATAATGGTGAAAATTACAGATTTGAAAATCAGTTAGATAAGTTTACAGCTGGCATTTATCAAAAACTCAATTTAAATCTATTTTTGCCATATTTGATTAGCAAATTATGCTGATTATCCTAGCAGTGAATGGGCTTCCCATCTAACTTAAACGTATGCAAGAAGTGAAGATACTGTACATTCTCCAGTATTGGCGTCTCATAGAGTTCAACAAACTTTTCTCTAAGTATCCTGCTCATTTCATCCACATCACATGCATGCGTCCAGTATGAATCATGAACTCCTGTAATCACATACCAGTGGAATAGTCGATATAAGTTAAAAACAAGGAGAGAGAGAGAGAGAGAGCGAGAGAGGAACCACAAGAAAAACCTGCAAAGTTCATGCCTGCCTTTTTGCAGGCAATTGCAGTCATCATCATATGAGAACCGTCAAGGGAGTGAACAAAGTTTGGTGGGAAAGCTGTCCTCTGACGCTTGACCAAAACCTATAATAGTAAAGAACAATCAAGTTTGAGTTTTTTAGCCAGAAAGTTCAACATTTTATATGATGGCTACATTCACTGCCTTAAAAACCCAAAAAGTCAAAACAATCAGGCCAACCAAAGATGAAATTGACATCCTTTCCATTTTTTTTTTTCTATTCCCTGTTCCATTTTCTGCCACAAAGACGAGATTGGCCCAATATTTGCATCTTTGTGTTCAATTAGGATGTGGAAACCAACCATACATCCATGCATTTTGGTTGGATCCATCATTAGATGCCCTAAGCCATTTCCAGTTTCCATATTCAAAGCAGAGCCATGAATCTTCTTCTTTGCAGATTAGAAAAGGGAGAGGGAAGAGAAACTGGGGGGAGGGCTCCATGTACAAACTAAGGCGCACATATCAAAATAATGAACTTTTAACATAAGTAAGAAAAGAGAAAAATGGCCCTCAAGGAACATGGTGGGGCAGAACTGCAGGAAGGCGGGGACATTGCATCCCTGTATGTAGAACCCCATATCTAGCTAAAACTTTGAGGCCCCCCCACATGTTTGCAGAGAAATGGTGCACAACATAAAATAGGTGTCCCATACATGAAATGGCATAAGATATTATCCTAGGACAAAAATTTCGGTTAAGAAAATGCAAGGCCATCCTACAATGTCACATTTCACTGCATAATGCATATGTAAAGTGTGTGTGCTGGAAAGTACACTAAATGGCATTACAGATAACTAAAGCAGAGCCCAGATGGAGAAAATAAGTACAGCTACCTTTTCTGTTTCTCGCTGTAGTGTCAAAACCTGAAGAGAGGTTTTTACCTGCATTAAATTTTACAAAGAGAAACTCAATGACTTCAAATGATGCTTTTGGATTCTATAAACCATTAATGTTCCTGTACATTTTGAAGCACTCACAAGATGCCTTCCCAATTTGCGGTAAGGTTGCACAACAGGAAGTCCAAGTGCAGTTGTCCACCGCACTGGCTGATTTTCAGATGCAATTATCTGTTCATGTTCAAACTATGAAGTCAGATATGTAGAAAATGACTACAGAAAAACAAGTAGACAAGAATGGTAAACATATTTAAGCCAACCAAAAGTGAACAGGTAGAGGACACACTTTAGCACATTCACCAAGCCAGTTCATGATACTGCGTGCAGCTTCAAACATCTCCCCCAAGGCAGTTAGGGTGGTCTGCACAGGCATTAATACAGAGTATTGTTATTTAACTTAAAAGTGAGGTTACAAATAGAATCAATCCTACTCCCTCCTTCCATTACCTTTGCAGCATAACAAGCAGCACCAAAGAGCTCTACATCATCTGCAATTGCACCGCGCTCCTTCAACCTCCTCTTGATCTGTTCTCTAGCACCGATGTAAGTGACACCATAGACTGATGTCATCACTGTTTGCTTCACCAATTTCCTGTCCACCTAGATTATGTCCATCCATCAGGTCAACTATCAGTTACAAGAGACAGGACGTGATCCAGTAGGCAAAATGGCATCTTCTGAATGACCCGTGGTGAAAAATAATACAACGTTATGGTATTTATGATTGCCAAGTTTATCTTAGAACATATGCATTACAAGGCATTGTTCAAATCAAGATCAGAAAAGTTGGCGACGGACCTGATTAATCAATATTCTTGCACGCAATGCATCTGGAAAAATGCTAGGATCTTTCTGTGCATCCCTCCGCATGATCTCTAACACTCTGCATGGCAAATATGACATCATCACCTAGTGGTTTTCACAGTAAACTTCCTTTAAAAGAGAAAATGATGGTCACTGCAGTTAGAAATACATGTAAATTAACAAAAAATTGTGCAGCCTAGTGAAAAACCATATTCAATTGTTCTTAAAATCACATTAGTCCATCAAAAGGTCAAATTTCGTTAGGTAGAATAAATTTAAATTAAGGCAGAAGCATTTCACTAGCCATTGGCTTCTATAGACCACATTAAATTCAGAAGTACCAATACCTTCTTGATTGTTTAGAACCGCTGATCAATACTATTGTTTTCTTACCACCAACTACCCTGTCAAAAGTTCAAAGTAGGCCCCTCATCTTTCTAAAACTGACCTTGTTTTTGGCATAATTTATAAAGGGCTTGATATCAGGCTCAGCTATTCATAAAATAATTTCAGAGTTGGGGATTAAAAATTGACCCATCCAAATGACCAAATTACTTCAAGATTGTTTAAAATTGATTATAAATAAATTTATAACCTTTTCAGTATCTCTGTTTAAAATTAATTTCTCAGCTTTCATTCATCTAAATTATGAGGTTGTTTAGAAAGCATAATTTCTGCAAACCCCCAAAGCTGCAAATGCAGGAAAAAAAACAGCTCCTAAATTATGGCTGTGAAAAGAAGCAAGAAAAAAGAAGGGAGGGCGTGTAACTGCCAGAGACTTGCTTCCTTGAGATGCAGTAGCTCTAGTTGGATAACTTAAAACTATAGGATGAAAATTTCTCCTTCCACAAGTTATAAAGAAGGGATAGAGAAGTGCATTTAGCAATAGCTGAAGAAATAGATGTTCGGGAACTCTTTTTCGTCAGGATCCTCCAGGATATAACAAAATATTGTGAGTTCCACAATGATGGCCCAACCTATGCCAAATTTCCTATTTTGCTTGCATACACTAGTAGAGAGGTATGCATGCATCATTTGCTCCAACAATATATAGATGTGTATTTAGAGATATATGCATTTAACAATTCATTCATTTGAAAGTCCTTTTTCTTTTTTCCTCTCTTTCAAACTAGAAATGCAATCAGGGAGATGATTTTTGAAATTACACATGCTTTTTAATCAGCAATCTAGAAACACAGAAGTAATTAATTATTCTTACGATAAGGAATGAAGCTTAGTCTATGATCAGAATTCCTTTATTAAACCAAAAGCTTTCCTCTTTTTACCCCTCATACACGAAAAGTATACAACAGAGCCGAACACCCTATAGCCTCTCCTCATTTTAACATATGTTTACCACTTCAAATTTCTCCAGGTTCTAACTTATAATTTTTGGATTGTACATTTAAAATCAACACTGGATAGCAAACTGCCAACTTAATTTGTTTGCTTAATTAAAAACACCTTTCTTCTACTCCAACATTTACCTTTGTTCCTTATTCTTAGAGAGGAGAGAAAAAAATTGCAGCAAGAATAAAGAGAAGTGCAATGCTTTCTGAAATCTTACCAGAGTGACTAAAAGTAAAAAAGGTTCAGGACCCCCATTATCTGATGGATCCCATTTGCCTTAGTAAAGAAAAGCTTACCTAGCAGCTATTCCTGAGTAAACATCTGCAGGCTTCTCTCCCGCAACTAAATTGACGGAAGCTGCTCCCAACTGAATGGAACATTACTAATGAGAAATAATGCACAGGCATCTGAAAAAGAAGCATATCTTTTTGTTCGGAGAGAGAGAAAGAGAGTTTTCTATTAAATAATGGCAAATCAGTTTTGATATCAACAAATGGCATCAGAATAGTGCGTCATGTAAAGGGAAAATTAAATGAATACATGTGAATAAATGCCAACTAAATAGTTGGTTAACAAGTTTTGTTGATCAACTTCATCGGTATTTTTGGCAATTTTTTTTGTTATAAGCTACCACAAGTTTATTTTCTTACATACTGGTCTTTTAAGTGTTCCCGAAATCTCAAAACATATTGCTTGATATCCTATGATTCACAAGCCAACATAAAATGCCAATAAAGACAACGTTTTGAATCCTAACATCCAGAACTAACACTTCAAAACATGTAACTTTTTCATTAAGTAGGAGCAGTCAAACAAAAGTAATGGAAATAAATTGTCTTACACCAAAACTGAATAGCAGTTCCACTGACAATTTGTTAATGGGAAAGTGCAATCGTGCTAAATGAAAAAACTGGGTCCTTTTTCTCCTGCTAAGTTCAAAAGTAAGGTAGGCAAATGGACTCAATCTCTGGTATTCTCATGAAAATGAGAGGTTTACAGCACGTCATGTACAGCTAGAATTCTTTTCTTTTTTTTTTTATAAAAAAAAATGTGGGAAGTCATCTAAGCAGAAGTAAAAACTTAATAGCTACTCCTAAATTAAATTAGAAAAGAAAAACAATGTCACTACCTTGTCTCTTCCGAGAGCAGCATAGTGCTGTAAACCATTGCATGAACCATCCTAGAGGAACATCATAAAGGGCCAAAAATATCTCAGTACAATTATAAACTATGAAGAAAACATAACATACCAGATGAAACCAAAGCTTAGCTATACCGGGAAGAACTTATACAACAAGCAAATGGTGGTATCATATAACAAAGGAAATATGAAATGCAATAAACTGGTGGTCCCATGGACATCTATGCAACAATTGCAAAAATATGTTAAAGGTTCTCTAATACATGAGAAATCAAGTTAAAAACCTAACAAAGGAACCCACCCAAACTTATCCTTTGGTTTGTCTGTACAACAGACTGGAAAGAGGAGGTAACCATAACAAATGAATGCCATAAGAATTCAAATATGGAAAGCCCATAAAAAGCAACATATAAATGAGCAAATACATAAATCAGTCTATACATAAATACAAAGAAGCTATTTCACCTCTCTGTAGCTCCCTTGCACTAATCTCTGATCCTCTATATACCCTTTCTTTTACCTTTTCCCAATTTTCTTTATCGTTTTTTCCCTATAAAATCTAATATATGAATATAATTTATTCTATGGTTATGTACATATTTCCTTCCGGGAGAAGTCCATAATTGCAAGAATAACTATTCAGAGCATTAGTAAGAGCCCCATATCAACTTATGTTACCTATTTTTCAGAATTCAAAGAGCAAGATTGGCATTATGTGACTATGAGTACCTGATGTACAGGAATATGTGAAATAAAGGTCTCTGGGGACGAACTTCTCAAAGCCTCAGTAATATTCATACACACAGCCAAGCACTGAAATGGATCTTCTGCATTCAGCCACCACTGTCTGCCTTCAAGTGGCCTGTCTGCAGAATCAAATATATCATCCAAATGGTTCTCACTAAATGCTAGTCGACCCTCATGAGATAATTTGTCCACACCACCAGCATATAGATTTGCTAAGTGTATCTTTAACCATCGAAAGCCTGACTTTCCAAGAGGGCGTCCTTCTGCAAATTCCAAAATACCCCGGCATAGATCTGAACCAAGATGATTTAAGTACGGATGCATTGGGTATGCACGACCTCGAAAGTCAACGTTATGTGGGTAGAAAAACCCTTCTTCATCCTTCATTTTTCGTGCTACCTGCTCCCAGTAAAGAGTTGGCACAAACCTTACAAAAATATGATATGGTTACTGTCTTACAGGAAGTAGAAGGGATCTTACGGCGAGTTTAAGTTCTATGTCACAACGCTGTGAATGTCTCTCCCTGTTCTCTTTCTTCACAGATTTGACTTTCCATTTCCATTTCTTAAGTTGAGCTTCGTCTTCAGTATCTGGCTCATCTGGTAAAGGAACCTACAACATAGAAAGTTAATCAAAAGCATTTTCAAATTGCTCTGAACAAATCAAACTCACTTCATATAGCACAACGCTTATTTGAACAGTTTGTGGAGTGATACCAATCATTTGGAAGTTGGAATACTGTTAAACAAAGCAAGAACATCATAACTAGAAACATAAAAAGATAAAAGACACAAAGGAACTCACATCATTGCGGTCCACCAAATCAGCAAGACGGCCTCCACTAGCCCATAGTCTATCTACAACACTAAGTACCCTCTTATTTACCTTCCATTTAGTATTTCCAAGAGTATCCAGGGCCTGGTCAGTTAATTATACAAGCAATTATAGCATCCTGCTAAATGGAACAAAATGGAGAAAAAAAAAAAATGGCAAGCAGAAAAAAAAATATATACATGTATGACAGTCATACATAATACTGGTATCTAGTCCTCATGGCCAAGTACAATAAAGGGTTCAGATTAAACAACGCACAACATAAAATAAAGTCATGAAACAATTCAAATGATTTCAAACCTCGAAAACAGGTTCTAGTTGTTTCCAAGGGGCCCTCTTAACTGCTTCACGTTGTTGTCTGGCTCCATGAGTGCGCATGACATGGCATGGCAAGAACAAGTGCCCTCCTTTGTCATAACTGCAAAAGAACAACAGAAAAGTAAGAACAGTGAATAAGGGACTAACTACTCGACCAGAAGTAACCTAGCAAGCCACTTTCAAAAATATCTACCAGCAGTTGAACCCCACAAAAAACCTTATCTTTGATCCTAAATTATTAGAATAATCATGGATCCAAGTGGGATTCGAAATACCTTTCTGGCTTTTGGATGCAATAATGAAATTGGAGTTCTGATGTAATGCAATTTTAAATTTAATTTTTGGCTTTACATAAACCAATCCTTGGGCAGAAGGGTATCTATGTGTTAATGGAAGTGTATTAAAATGACTACAAGAACCTTGCCTTATGTGAGTTTGCAAATGTTGGAACAAGAAAAAAAATAAATAAATAAAAAATCATTTTTTAATTTTTTATAAGTAATTTAATCTCATTAAGAAGCGCAGAGGAGCGCAACCCTTGTATACAAAAAGTATACAAGTAAGAGCCCCTATTAAGGAGAAAAAGAAGAATAAAACCCTTACTTCAAAAGAACCAGAATATATGCAAGCACTTCTTACTCCAAAACCTCCACTAAAGCCTTCTAATATATCAGCCCGAGTTAAAAGGAGAAGAACAAAACAGCCCAAAACTAGAAATAAATTAACCATAATAATAAAAATAAAAAAATAAAAAATAAAAAATTGATAAGTAAATTAACCATAATAATTTAAATAGCTTAACAAAATGTGTTTGCATTTAGAGGAGAAATACTTCTCATTAGTGTCTTACAAGTATATGCATAAATACTTCCTTTCAAAAGGTTTGGGTGTTACATGGAGACAATTTAAAGTTTAATAGAAAGTTCTTCTCCAATAAAAAATTGCAATGTATTCATCATTACTAAAAGTTCCATTATGAGTGCTTAAGTGGCTCTTAAAAGTTAATTTAATGGCCATCAGAATAATGTGTCATCCTAGAAATTTTTTTGGAACGTATGCAACAATATATATATATATATATATATATTCTTCTCCAAAATTGATTAAAATAATTTATTCAGAAAAAAATCCAGCAACAATGTATGCGTGTTTCAAATTTAGTGAACCCTTCCTCTTCATAATAAAGCACTCTGACTTCTAACCTATCTTCCTTCACACTCAGTAAGTCAAAGACCAAACAACTCTACTTGTCAAAAATTATAAAAACCACTTCATCAAATTCAAATGAAACCAGCATTTGCATACTTGATACCAACTTTAACTCCAGCACAAATTAGACCGGTTCTGAGGTTTTGAACTCATACTTGATGATAAGTATGAAAAATAAAGGAGCTCAATCAAGCTGTATGAATTTCCAAATATTTGAGCCTATGTTCTAAAGCACAAAGATGACACAAGAAAAATAAAGAAAGGCAGCACACTGAGAAAAAAATAAAAAGCTCAAATTAGCATACCCTGTCCACTTGATTGGGGGCACCAACATTGGCATATAAGGAATCACCATGTGCCTTGCCTGTTTCAGCAAAGACCAGTTTTTAAATCTATCATTTACACAAGAATATAAAAGGAGATCAAATTCTGCAAAAACTTGAAGATATGCGTTCTTGGGTAGGAAGCCCCCTGCCCCCCCCCCCCCCCCCCCCCCAAAAAAAAAAACAAAAATCTAGAGACCGCATAAAACTTTCCATTTGCCAACATGAAACTTTCCATTTTCTCAAAAAAATTTATTAAAGAATTAAAAAGTGATAGGATTTACTTACAGTTCTCTCAAGACCTTTGAGAACTAGAGGGTCACATTCAATAATTCCACATCTTCTACTGGTTTTCCTGTTGAAAGGAAAGCCCAGATGCACTATTTAATGTGACCAGGGGGGGAAATAATAGCTATTGATAAGAGAAAGATGAATGGATCTTACTTTCCTTCCTTCATCTCGTTTCTGAGAGAGTGTACAAATGCAGGTCGAATATCAGGCGGGCCATCTGCTAACTGATTGGCTGGAGGTTGTATATAAGCTGTTTCAATCAGCAGTTCAATCAAACGGCTCCCAACCTGAAAGTAGAAGGGCGAAGAGCACTTTTTTCAGAAAGCAGAAGCATAGAAAAACTAAAAACCTATTCCATATCATTGCAAGATATCTTAAAACCTTAGCCTTAGCGTCCTGGCCCCAGGGTTTTGAATCATCCTTTCCCTTCACTATATGCCTTACCGCTCGCAGCTTTTGCTTTTTCATCAACTTAGTGACCTTTTTTCTTAACTTTTCTTCTTCCTTGATAACAGAATCAGAGTCACCTCCTTCATTTTCCTTCTCTTTATCACCCTTCTTCCTTTTTGTTTTCTCCAAGAACTTGTGAATTCTAACCTGATGCATTGAAGTAGTGGCACATCAGTGCTCATCATAGGATAATGAAGAGGAAGGGGTATGGAATACTGCTTTGCTTAGTTAAACAAAACAAAGGTTAATGCCCTTCAAAATATTAGGAAGAGAGACTAACCTGAAAATCATAACCCCAAGCCCCTAAATCCAAATCATATTAAAACTTAACAAACCAGAAACAAGGATACAGCCATGGATGTGAGCGACTTAAACAATTAACATATCATCATGTACAATGCAGCAAAAAGTGCTACAATAGTAATTTCATGATGGCACATAGCATGCATGAAAAGTATGACCCCACACCCCAGAATCTATATCACATTAAAACTTAACATGCCAGAAACAAGGATACAGCCATGGATGTGAGCGACTACACAATAAATGCATAGAATTGCACTGCAAGGAAAGAGCAAAAGTATCATGGTATGCCTACTAGTACATTTTCCCAGTCGGTTCTACCCACAACCTCCTGTCTCATGAATGAATCCATTTTCTAATAGCCCTTCTTCCTCACCACTCATTTATCTCAAAATCCTTAAATCAGTTCTGGACCTATCACCAGTCTTATAGTTAGAGTAGTCTTAAATTCTTGCTTTAGGATCTATAGCTAATGTTGACCAAACAACATAATACTTTCATTTCATGCCTGAAATTTGCTTAATCAATCTAAAGTACGCCATTTTAAAAAAGAAAAACCTAGTATGATTCCAGTATATCCATCATCTTTTAAAGCCAGTATAATTGAATGCTGAAAATTGTCTGCAGTCGCTAAAACGTTGTTTCACAATATTTTAGAAAGAAAAAAAATCCAAACCATTCCAACCCCTAAAGGCCTTTCTCAACTTTAGTCCAAAGTCAAAGCTTCATTAGTATTAGACATTACATGCCAGTGTTATAAAATCATCTATCACCCTTGAGTAATGCTAAAAACTATATTTTTATCTCACAACTATCATACAATGTTGATGTGGTAGTCCCAACCAACTCTTAGATCAATACTTATTAAAAAAAAAAAAATTGGTAATTGAGACTGTCATGTCAATATTGTAAGATAGTTGTGAAATAAAAATATAGTATATAGCATTACTCGTCACGCTCACTTAGACAACATAGCTAAGGCCAAAAATGACCTAGCTCCATGGTTTTTAAAAAGCAACAATTGTTATAGTCACCATTCATCAATCTTAAAGTTCATTGCAGTAAACAAAATTTCGATAAATATTACTGTCAATGCACTAGAAAATCGAACTAATAAAATCTTTAGTTTGTATTGGCTTACTCATCACCCTCTAACCAATTTCAATGTACACCACATCTTCTTTCCTCAATCCCAGAGAAAAGCCCAAAAATCACAGCATGACCATATAGTAGGGTTCAAATCTAAATGACCACGGAAAGAATGAGGAAAGCAATTCCCTACCTCCTGCTCAATGGCATCACCTATCATGCAAGCGGCATGTACCACCCTTGCAGTCCCATGTTGACCTCCTGCCATCAATAACCCCATCAACTTATGCATTGTGATAACCGACATCATTTCAGCCGGCAACTGATCGAAATAAGGAGCGTATGCTGCCCTGTTCTTCCCTTTCCGGCACAAGTCTTGCTCCTTTTCAATGGCGTCCTGCAAAGGCTCAAACCAACCAAGAAACAACGACTTCATATACGGCAAATTGGGAGCCAACTTTTGCTCACACATGTCCATCAAAAGTTCCTTATACTCCTTCACCGCCTGTTCCCACGCCTCGGTCTCAGTCCTCACCTGCCTCCTCCTAAGCAACCGATACTTCCCTTCCCCCATTCCCCTCAGCACCTTATGCCGCCTCCGACGCCGATAGCCAACCTGCCTTTTCTCTTCTTTACCCATTTCCTGCAACAATTCTTGAATCTCCTCCACTGCCGAGACATCTTCCTCAACATCCGTAGATGAAACCGCCTCGGCCTCGGCCTCAGCCTCGGCCACGCTCGCATAACCTTTGGGACAAAACCCATTAAACCCAAAACTTGGCCTCCCCATAAAGTCCTCATGAGACGAAACTTCGCCATTTTGACGAAAACCCATTTCCGGAAACCGGTAATTCGAGCAAGAGCTAAGCTCGGAGGGCCTAAATTTAAATTTCTCAGGGAAAACGGGGTCCTGGGTAAGACCCAGAACACTATGAGCCCGTCTTATTGAGTGGGAGTTGAGGCCGAAGCTCTGGGGCTTCAAAATGAACCGCTTGCCAATGTTGCCCCACATGGCCGTGGAAATCCTTGAAGGGTTTAGTGGAAAATTAGTAGATTTGCCAAAGGGAAGAAAATGATTGATTTTGCTGCTGAGAATCGCAGAGGATATTGGGGTTTTACTGATGGACATCAAATTTTGAGGAAAATGAAAACGATGGGATCGAGTGGGATTGTGATGGTAATGGGATTAGAGGAAATGGGTTGTAAAAGAAATTGGACAAAAGGAATTGAATTCATAGAGAGATAAAGAAAGTAATATTTGTAGTAGTAGTAGTAGTAGTAGTAGCCGCCTTGAAGCTAAACCCTTCTTAAACCTTTGTTCGGCCTTTCTCTCACTGTCTCATGCTTTCTTCTCTGTTTAATATATAAGTATATATATATTTCTAATAGAAGGGGATGGGGTTTTTGTTTAATTAATAAAATTTGTTTTGTTTATTTTCCTGTGCCCTGTGGGGTAGAGGGGTGATTCTACAAATAATTAATTTTTCAGGGGTCAAACATAGAATTAAGGGTAGATGACTGATGACATGCCTAGACTGTGAGTGGCTCCACTTTGGCTGACGTGTACCAATAAGAGATTACGGTGAGTTTGAACTGTGAATGCTTCGTTTGGCTTGGGAATTGGGATTGGGCAAAATTATAAAATGTGCCAGTTTAAAAGTACACTTTAAATTCTCTTAAATAAATGATATTTTGAATATGTGAACAAATTTATGATTTTATTAATTATTAACTACTTTTTAAAAAAAAAAATTCCATTTTTATTAATTGTATTTGGAAATGGAAATAGTTATTTATTCAAATTATATGTTTTTGAAATAGCTCAACTAATTAAACGGACCCTAAATAGCTTAGAGTTGTTCTTTCCATATATATGGGTTTTGTGCACAAGACGTCCACATAGATTCCTTTGCAAAAAGTCATGTTTACAAAGTGTTTTTACGAATTGCTCTGAGAGTTCATATGAACAGGAAGAAAAAAAAAAAAACAATGGAGATTTCTGAATTTAATTCATATATAATAGGCATTTTTCATGACTATTATATATTTCCTATAATTTAACATGATAATTTATTTCAAAATTTTATACAGGGGAATTTTTTTTTTTTTTTTTTTGGGAAAAAAAAATGCTACAAACAAAAGTGGAATTTCAAGAGAAGTTTTTGTCACAAATTAAGACGGAACTCGTCTGAAATTTTTGCCAAAATGGGTCAGGTGCTTAGTTGGGCTCGGATGGGCCTGGCCCATCACTTTCTGTTGGCGTGTTTGGCCCGTTTTAAGTTTTTTCGGATCATCCGAGTTTTGGGACTAAAGAGGTGAAGATCGGTGACAAGCTATTACGGCGAGTGGTTATTGCTTTATCAATTATAAGTGACTCTAAAAAGTTCTAATTGTAATATTAATTAATTTTTTTAATTGTAATATTATTATTTTTTTTTAAGATGATAGCTTAGATGTGATTAACATTTTCCCTCTTGTGTCATGATAAGTTGAAGTTAATCATTTGAAAAATCACATAGAATATCTTTCCAAAGGAAATAAAATTTGCGAACTTCATCATCCCCAATGGCAAAGATGCATTGGCCTAACCCTCTTTGCAACCTAATAAAAAAAAAATTTTAAATAAAAAGAGAAAAACTTGAACCATCTTTGCCTAAAGAGGACTGCTATAGTAGACTGTTTATAATACAACTAAAATAACATATCAGTGAAAATCAGTAACTTTTTTTTTTATTTATTTACAAATGCTAATCCAATGATTAATTTTCACCGCCACATTATTGGATTGTATCATAAAATTACATTGTGGCCCTCAAACCAAAATTCGAACAGAAATTTTGCTTTGCATAAGCTGTTGCCAACTTTCATATGATATTGAAACCTTAACAGACAGAAAGATGACTGCAAAATAGTCCGATATAGAAACTCAACTGACAGAAAGCACTTCCCATGTTGCAATATAGTTGATGAACAACAAAAAGCCACATGCACACGATAGAGAAGAAGGCAAGATTTATTAAGCTGGAGTGACAATCATGAGATGTATGATTGTCCTGGATAAATTAATTTACTATTTTTCCTCTAGAAAATGGATAAGAAACAACATAATTATACCACCAAAACACCCCCTCAACCAATCAAATAAATTAAAATAAGAGCAAAATGCAACCTTCAATATGTGGACTGATCTGTTCTCTTCTTCAAACACTTGTAGCTGTGGGTTTGAAACAATCAATATTGCATAATCCGACTGATCTCACCATCTCCCCGAAACTGCCACCACAACCCAAATCCAACAGTCAGGAAAACCAGACATCTCATATGTAGCCATGCCACATTGGGCAAGCTTTGATAGAAAAAAAAAAGCATAAATGAATAAAAAGAATTGTAGTAAGTCTAAATTATAGCTGACCGGTCAATGCTGTTTCTCGCTTTCTCTGGCTGGTCTGCGACGTTACTCACTTTCTCAGGCCGATCGGTGACGTTACTCGCTTTCTCAGGCCGATCAGTGACATTACTCGCTTTCTCAGGCTGATCGATACTCTTTCTTGATTTATCTCTCCTATCTGTACTGGCTCTCAACTTCTCTTTTCGGTCTGTGCTTAGCCTTGGCTTTTCCCTCCTGTCCGTACTCGGTCGAGACTTCTCTCTCTGATCTATGCTGGGTCTGGATTTCTCTCTACAATCTGTGCTGTTCCTGGGATTTTCTTGTTGATCTGTAATTGGCCCAAATCCATTTCTCCTATGTGGTGATTTCTCAATGGCTGATATGAATTTTTTGAGATGCTTAATGTATTGTGGGAAAAGCTCCAAGTTACAATGATTCCCGTCTTTAATCCACAATGGTTCATACTTCTCTTTACATAGATCCCAAAGTTGCTTACCATGGGACCAACCAACAACATCATCAGCGGTTCCCTGCAAAAGGCAAACACAGAGCAAAACACCTTGGCAAATGAGCATGCTTCCAAACACTTTGGCCATATCTTGCAAGTTACCATATTTGCAGGTTACATGCCTTAACAGTGAGTTCAGTTAATAAGCAGCATAACCAACCAGTATGGTCGCAGGGTATGTGAAATTATATAAATCAAGCACACCCATTTCGATCATACTAAGATATCCAAAGCAAATCAAACCAGCACAGTTGAACCATATTATGGTCTTTATACCCACAATAAAGCACAAGCTATCCATCTGAGAACATTTTGATACTAATATAAAGTCTGTGCCTGAATATGAACCTTAAATGCATCGACATCAGTGTTTCACAAAAGTGGAAACCTGAGATACACAATCCAGAGCACCCAAGAAAAGATTGCCCTCTTATCAACAAATTAGAGGTTTGGAGCATTATAGGCATGAATATGTGATTGACCTGGTCAAAATAGACTTAACACGGTCCAAGGCAGATATCATATACTTTACAATTTCAACAAAAAAACAGGAACTCTATTTCGACTGAGATTTGAAGTCTGGCCAAGAACTCAAATTTCAACTTGTAAACCAATATAATGTACATGTCACATCAGTGGTTATGTTGTATTTAATGCTTTTTGTACCCGTGAAGTTGCAAATCGACACATGTTATTATTATACATAGACTCACACGTGCACGTTTTGATACTCTAGAGGAAGTTTGGAGTGTTAATTCATCTAAACTTGCTGCTCTTGAGCACTAGATCTTGCTCTCGCTCTCGCTTCCACTCCTTCCTCTAGTATTTTACGAGGAGACAACCAAACAAAACAGTCAAAAGAATTTAAATTTGGAACCATCCTTAATTTGTCCAGGTATTCTTGTGGCAGTTGCAAAGAATTTTCAAAACATGAATTTAAGTTAACCAATCCTAGAATTGTTAGGGGTTTTAGCAGCAAAAAGGAGAGAAACACTTCAGTCCCTGCAGGCAGATGTCAATTCTGAATGTCTTCTCCCTAACGATCTCATGTCATAGAGACAAAAACGCTCATGAATGCTGGACATCGGGTGAAACTCTTATCTGCCCAGAGTAACCGATAAATGTGTGCATAACTCCTTTGAACTTGGACCTTTGCCAAAATGTAATTGATGATGTATATGTAACTGGTCCACAGCATGTGAAAATTGGTGTTGGATGACTGAATAGTGATATTTTTGACTTTGGTAAAATTTTCAAAAATATCTTTGATAGGTTTCAGCTTGATGAAAGGAAAAGGATTCATCAGATATAGCATGAATTCAATGCATGCAGTGACCAATTAACCCCTTGTCCGATACTAAAAGATCCAGAACTGGAGATGCCAGAATTAAACAAACAAGTATATATAAGGTTGTAATTGGTGCATAGAAACTCACTTCTGCAATCTGTTTTACCATTAAATTATTCTAAACTTGGATCCTATAGGTTTACAAACATCTTACTAAAATAAACATCCCTTAAAATACGGATAAATACTCACATGAATTACCAGAACTGGACAATTGACAAAGGGTATTTTATCAATATTCTGCACAAGAAACACACAAACAATCATTAATATTTGGTTACTTTCCAAAAATTGTGAACAATTGAACATTAAGATTCTCCAACTCTGCATAAAAGAGTAACCTTATAAATGTCGAACCAGTATGTTTTCTTCACCGGATACATGACCCGGAGGCCAGACAAGATTGGACTGTGGAGAATTACAGCCCTCAAATTCGGTAACCGGGTAGCCAAATCTAATGTGGGCCCACTACCAACCGATTGCCCATACAAGATAATATCTTCCTCTTTTGTTCCATACTTCTCTACAAGGCATCTATATGCGGCCTCTATGTCTGCGTAAGTGTTCTGCTCACTTGGCTGCCAAAATAAAATGCACAATTCAGCCATATCCTATCTTATTTTAACAACTTATTCTAAATTGATCTATTCTCCTATATTATTTCTTGGAGAAAATGTGAAACTAATTAAAATCCAAAGCCTGACTATGCCAATATGTGCACTAGGCTCAGTAGAGCAAGGCAAAAACACACTAAAGATCTGTTTGGTGGCCAAGAGAGTGCGAAAAAAGAGAAAAAAAAAAAGGTCCAAAAGTATAAAATCTCAAATTAGAAGCAAACTGGGACGACAAAAGGAAACATCTCAGCCCAGAGCCCGATAGACTCATTCAGCTTACTTAATTCAAGTTCTATACCAATCGGAAAGCAAAAAAAAAAACTTAAAGTGAATCAATAAATCTAAACCAAAGATTAAAATTTTTCCTTTCTTTCGTAAGCTACAGTAGCATGAAAGATCCGAACCTACAACACAAAACACAGCAACAACAAAGAAAAAAACTTTCAACATTTTTCGCAGCATCCAAACAAAAACCAAAATCTCATACCTTCCCAGTAGACTGCCCGTACCCCGAGTAATCATACCTACAATACAAAACACCAAAAAATAATTAAAAGAAAAAAAAAAAAAATCAAAACCCGGTTTATGTATGCACGTAAAAGTAGCTTAGTGAATGAAAGTTTTGAAATTTACAAACAGACCCCATAAAGTTGACTCGGAGGTGGAGACCGAGTTCACAGAACAACCCGTACATCTGACCCAGATCAGCCGCGTTGCCGTGCGAGTACAGCATCGTCAGAGACGCCGAGGGGTTGCTAATGTACACCGCCACGACGTCGCTCCCCCTCTTGGTTCTCAACCTCAAAACGTCAACGTTTTCCCTCGTTTCCACCCCAGTCATTATCAGCTTCCCACCCTCCCCCTCCTCCTCCTTCACCCCATACGACGGCGGGCTCGGCGGGAAGAACGCGAACTTCGCCGCCATGGACGACGTTACCGCCCCCATATCCAAAATTCTTCCAAAAAAATAAAATAATAAATAAATTCCACAAAGTTTGATTCAAATCGATTTGGTGCGCATGGCGGAGGTGATATTCATTGCGGATTTTAAGATTGACCCAGTTGGAGTTTTGCGGGGATATGCTAGTATTTTGATTCAATTTTAAGTTCCGGTGCTTGGGATGGTGTTTGGCTGGTGGGAAAGTGACGGGAAAAGAGGGTTTTCTAGGGTTTCAAATTGACTTCGGTTGTGGGGGTCCAGGGAGGGGATGGGGATGGGGATGGGGATGAAGAAGTAGAAAATGAGCGCAGGATTTCCCGGCGTGGAAAGAGAGAGGGGCACGTGTAGAATTATCAAAGCTGTCTGTGATGGTGATGTTTTAGAGAATAAAACGGGGATATGTGGCTTTGGGGCGACACGTGTGCTTGTAGGGTAAAGTTGGTGGGTGAGGACTGGAAATAGCTGTGTAAATTTCAGTAGGTGCCAGCTCGGATTGTTTTTAAGACACGGGTTTTCCGTTTTTGTTTGTCCTGTTTGGGTTGGTTTTATTGTTTTAAGGATCGGCCGGACAGAGCTTTGGATTTATTTTACTGCATGTGTTTTTTATGGCACTTTTTTTTTTTTCTTTTTCTTTTGGGAAAACTTTATTTTGGCTAATTGAACTTTCATTCGATTTTATAAGTTTTTTATGAACTTTTAAATTTCTTATTTTTAACTCTTAGACTTTCAATTACTCTTAATTAAAACTCTTCCGTTAATTTTAGCCATCAAAAAAAAAAAAAAAACTAAAATGTCCTTGATTTTCATTCTATTAAAAATAAAAAATAAAATGTTTTGGAAGTTAAAATTTTATACAAAAGTCAAGGGTATAAACGTCATATAACGTTTAATATTTGACGGAGTGGTCTACATTGAGAGTAATTGAAAGTTCATGGATCAAAAATAAGAGATTTGGAAGTTCAGGGTATTTGTAAAATCGAGTGAAAGTTCAAGGAGTCAAATTAAAGTTTTCCCTTCTCTTCTTTTTTTTTTTTTTAACTGTTTTGGGCCGTCTCTCAGCTTGTTTTAAGACATAATAGCTTCGTTTGGCAAGGGAAGGTCCAGCACTGTAGCTGGAACGGTACTGTTCCAGCTACAGTGCTGGCTGACACAGAACTGACTTTTTTAGATTAAATTTTTTTTTTTTTTTTTTAAGCAAAATAATAAAAAAAAAAAAAAAAAAAAAAGAAAAAAAAAAAGAGGAAAACGCTGGGGTGGCTCCAGCCACCCCTTGGCCAAAATGGGGTGGCCGGACCACCCCATTTTTGGCCAAGGGGGTGGCTCCAGCCACCCCCTGGCCGATCTGGGGGTGGTCGAACCACTCCCGTGGCCAAGGGGGTGGTCCGGCCACCCCCTTGGCCCCAAAAAAAAAAAAAAAAAAAAGGATCGGTGCATTTGGGGGTGGCCGGAGCACCCCCAAGGGGCTGGGGGTGGTTTCGGCCACCCCATACCGCGAACCACCCCCAGATCGGCCAGGGGGTGGCTCCAGCCACCCCCTTGGCCAAAAATGGGGTGGTCCGACCACCCCATTTTTGGCCAAGGGGGTGGCTGGAGCCACCCCATCTCTTCCCCTCTGTTTTCTTTTTTTTTTTTTTTTTTTTTTAATATTTTGCTTAAAAAAAAAAAAAAAAAAAAAAAAAAAACGAAAAAGCTGCCAAATGTCAGCCCCGCACTGTAGCTGGAACAGTGCCGTTCCAGCTACAGGGCGGGGCTTTCCTTTGCCAAACGAAGCTAATAATATCAGAAATTTAGCTCCACTAAATTCAAACGTGTTATCACTTTTATAGGAAGGAGGATAAACACGGTATAAGTCTCATGATTACACCATTTTATATAACTATTTTATAATTTGTTGATAGGTTTTAGTATACAATTGAAGTTAGTTAATCACTAAAAAGAAATTTAATTAATACTTTCCAATTACTCACGTGCTTATTGATAGGTTATAAAAGAGTTATAAGCCTAACGTTTTCTAGAATTATGATCCGTGTACTTAGAGTGTCCGAATTGCGGTTGATCCTGCGCTTCGGGTTGGTCGAGGCAAGTAGGCTTTATATTCATTATTTTTATAGAGCTACCTAAATTACTAGTAACTTGATATTAACATTGCAATCTTATTTTTCAGGTATTGAAAGTAATATATTTATTTTTAATCATATGAATGATGAATAATTTTATAAGTCAATCTTGTATTGTTTTAAAAATGATGTGGTTTTTAAAATTACCGTTTAATCAAAATTTAATATTTATCTATCACGAACTTGATAGTAATCTTAAAAGTCGCATCATCTTTTTAAAGGGTATAAGATAAACTTCTAACACTATTCATGAATAATATATAATAATATATCACGAATAATATATATATATATATATATATATATATAACCTACCCTTTTATGAGTTGATCAACTCAAGATCTTTCAAATGTCGAGAGTGAGGTTTCTCTTTTTTTTTTTTTTTTTTTCTGTTATTATTTTAATATTAAAAGCGGTAGTGATGATGTTGTTTTTATCAATCTTTAATACTCACCTAATTAAAGTCCTTGATATAGATAGTTTGATGGTTATTTAGAAAGGTACTCCGGGCTGGTGCTTTGATTTTTAAATACCATGTCGTAATGCACTCATAATTTTGGTTATGTAGTTATGTTTGTTAGTGTAGTTGGGCGTAAGTGTTGTTTGTTTTTTTTTTTTTTTAATTTGAAAAAATGTTTTGATGTAATATAAAGATTATAAAGTTTTTTTTTTTTTTTGGCGGGGTTTACATTTGTGAAAGTGTTTAATGTGGGCTACACTCGCTTATTTTGAAAGTAAAGCTGACTTCTTGCTTACGATTTAAAAAAAAAAAAGAGTCATGTGGCCACACTCTTTGTTATGCATAAATCAATGAACCAAGCAATTCATGTTGATACATATAACATAGATATATTTACGGCATAACTCTTTCATTTGGTCTATTCGTATACCATTAACCCTCTTCTAATGAAGTTACACATCCCATAAATTGTGATTCACTTCCTGGCCACGAGAGTGCACACTAGCGTATTATTATGGTTGATCGATTAGGACGGCATCTCTTCGTAGATCAACTCTTCCTGAATTTGCAGCGGTTCATAATCGGTGATTTAATTATCGTCCGGATCATGCACATACTTCTGCAACACCGACATGTCCTCTAGTATAGTTTGCTTTCTTTCATTGAAGTTGGCATAATTATATGTCCAGAACATATATAGTTAGGCCGCCACCATCTGGGTCTTGGGGTAGGTTTGACAATGGTTCAATTACAGGTAGATACTAAATTAAACTTCCTTTAATATCAAGGACGCATGCCTATAACATATCCTCTCAAGAATCTGAATCGTTCTCTCTGACGACTGACCATCTGTATGTGGGTGATTCATGGTGAAAAACGGTTATAAACTTCAATTGTGTCGATCTCCATCGTTCCATACAAACTTCTTTCCAAATCTCTAAGTCAATTAGGAATCTTAGTTTGACACATGGCGATTAGCATTCATGTAGCCTAACTATGTTCTGCACATATAAACCTGCCAACTTCTCACATTTACTCCACGTCTAATCATTTTTTAATTTTCAAAACTATCATCAAACCTACCATCCTTCCTAACATTGGAAAAATGATAATGAAAACCCTTTCGTGTCAACTTTCGTATGCTTGTGGGAGCCACGTACTGGAGCAACCCATGCATTCGAGTTTCGAGTCGTACTGCATGCATGCATGTAAATTCAAGTGATCAGGTGGTCCGTACGTAAGTCCATGAATCTGATCATATTTAGCTTTGGCTTCAGTACTCTTCAGCTGCACACAACCACTGTTCCAGAAGATCGTTGTTTTGGCAGTATCAACTTATTAGGGCATTAATTACTGGCTTCTGATTTTTATATTTTTTATTTTTTATTTTAAGCATAAGAGAAGGCCAGAAAGATTAATTATAGCTATTTTACCTGAGCGTGACCATAATAACACTTATCCGTTAAGAGTCGCACATAAAGAGACTAGATGGTGGAAACCACATACGCTTATTCAAGTACAACTAAGTCATAGCCTAATCCAACCTCACTAAGTTAGAGCATCAATAAGAATCCAAAGCGACTAATATTAATTTCTAATCAGGCATATGTGAAAATTTTTCATTGCGAAGATTTGAACTCATAGAAACAGATTCATGTCAAGGGGGGACTCGTAGTGGCGCCCCCCTCCAAATAACAAGAAATTAAAGTATTTTTTGCCAATTAACCCCTCCCAATAAAAAAATAAAAAAAAAAAAAAAAATTGGCCCTTAGTCTCCCCCAAACTCAAAGCTGGATCCATCCCTACAGTCATACCCTTCTGATTTGATTACTAACTTCATTAATTGATGATACATTTAAAGTGTTTTTTTTTTTTTCCTTCTTGCTTTCCTTTTTCGATGAGCTGATCATAAAGTTGATATTTTTCTCTCGCCAAAAGGCGAGTAACCTTTTCTCTCCTTTACAAGTTCTTATATATATATCTCTTTGCTCATGAAAAGGTGTTTGAGTTGATTGTTTGAGTTCTGTTTGGGTAGAAATTATATGATTTGATGTTTCAAACATGAGTACTTGTAATATATATATATATATATATATATATATATATATATATATATGCATGATTGGGTAAATATGTTTGTTCAAAACCAAATTCAAGACCATACACTTTGCAAAGGGCTCAAAGTCAAGGGTGGGGTCTTGACAATCTGGAAAGGAATAAGGACATGATCAGGGGCTCCGGCCACCACCTGTCTCTTTATTTCAATTGGATGCCTCCAACAAATATTTGTCGCATAGTGGAAGGTTTTGAGAATTTCTTGTCAATGGAGGGCTCCACGTAATGGATTGAGGTCTCGTAATTAATGCAAGAGGGCTAAAGTTTTCAAGATGTGTAGCCCAAAATAAACGGTTTGGATCAACCTTTGAAAAACAAAATTTAAATCAAAATAAGTTCAATGGTGTGGCCGACTACAGTCTTACTCTTTGAGGGAATGATAAGTCATGACTTTATAATTGGGAGTGGTTGGAGTGGTCCAATCACCTTAACCTCCTATTTAAATGGTTGATTACTGTTTCAATCAAAGGATAAATTGATGGTTAGTCACTCGGCCGACCGGCGCAGGAAGCGGATATATGTATTGTTTTTAAAGCTTACCTGCCATCTAGCTAGGCCCCTTTTAAGGAATAATAAGAAAAAAAATGTTAATATTTTGAAAAAATAAACTATTTCAAATTTAATGAATTTCTCAATAATTATCTTACCTAACTCGCCATACATATTTATGAAAAGAATCGCATACAAATCCGGAAGATAGATTGGGTTTTGGATTTTGTATAAGGGATTTCTTTTACTCTTTTTTTTTTTTTTTTTTTTTTTTTTTTCTTTGTCAAAACATGAAAATGTCTAAATTACCATAAAGGATAGTGAAACACCCGGAGGGTCATGCATATATTTCGTCATAATTCACGATACAATTTAGGGAATATTATAAGGAGTTTATAGTCAATAAATGCTTTTTTACGTGTTAATTCTTGGAAAATATGGTTTAATCCTTTCACTATTTAACCACATGAAACATACTACAACCTAGCTAGCTCACTACAATATCATACTCAACAATCAAAACTTAAGAAGATGGATCGGACAAAGTTGTTCTCAAATCGGTCTTTCTTCATTCTCCTTTTTCTGGTATTATTTTAAGTTCTCTAGTTCAAATCAATGTATATGCATTTGTAGATTGATCTTCTTTATGCTCTTTATGTTAACCTGTGACTCTATATTGAAAATACAGTGTTAATTAAGTACTGATGAAAATAATGGCTATTAGGGTTGGAATAGGAGGTACAAAAGGTGGCGGAAAGTTACCAGCTATAACTCAATAATTGCAAAAGTATTGCAAAATTATTTTAATAATTTTTTGGGGTAACTTTATTTTAGACCCTTGAATTACCATGCAATTTAAAAATAAAAAAAAATATTTTAAAAATGTTGCAAAAATATTGCAAACATGTTTTTTTAATAAAAAAAAGTAAACCCCTAAATCTTTACAATTTTTTATTTTATTTTTTATAATAAATAAAAAATGGTATTTTGAGAATTTTGACAATATTTAAAGGAAAATCGTAACGGAATTGAATAATTGAAAAAAATTGAAAGTTTAATACCCTTAGTTGAGAGTTTTTAAACTTCGGTGAAGGGTAATTTCAAAATAAGTGAAAGTTTTCTTAAGTTTTTTCTTTAGTGATAAATGCGTTGCTTCTATATTTCAAGCATCTTTTGTTTGTCTTCAAGATTTGTCAATTTAATCACCCGTTTGTTCTTTAAAAGGCAAAGTATGAAAATGGAAAACACAATCATGTTGTCATAGCAGTTCAAACGTTATGCCATATGACTTTTATCTTCACCTACTTTGAGAAGTTTGTAGTTTGTTTAGATTGGATTTATATGTCTAAGCTTTTTAGCTTTAAGTGTCTGTCCTGTAACTTTCTTATGCTTTAATGTATTTCGATTTGTTACACAAAAAAAAAAAAAAAAAAACGATATGCCATATGTACTTATGGCTGGCTCTCCATGGAAAAGAGTGATCTAATTGCTTGAAGCCATTATTGACGACATCTGAAAATATTTGAGAGAGGAGGGTACAATGAAAAAGGTTATAATATGAAGGGAAATGCTAAGTGTTATTCTAGTATTTTTTTGGTGTCCTATCCAGTTGTGATGTAGCTTTTAAAATTATCATTGAATTTGAGATTATCATTATTGACTTTTAATCTATTGGTGATTTTAAAAACCATATCACAGTTAGAAGGATGCTAGGAGAACATTAGAAGAACACCTAACATTTTCCTAATATGAATAAAACAAGGCAAATCGAGAATGTAAGAAACTAAGAATATAATAACAGGCCAACAACTGCCGGTGCAAAAGAGATCACAATTGACTTTTTTTAGACAGGATTGAAGCAAATTCCTTCAATCTAATTTGGAGGTAAATTTTGTCCAATTTGATTTTAGGGTTAAATACTAAATACCCTATGGGGTTTAATTGCTTTATTTTTTTCTCATTAGGGTTTGGTTTTTATCACAGGAGGTCCCTGTGGTTTTGATAATAGACCAAATTAGTCCTCTATCAGTTGACTTAACGGAAATCCACGTGGACCAATCAAATGTTGACACGTGACACCTACTTTTTTTTTTAAAAAAAAAAAAATTTTAAAGAAAAAAAATTGGGGGCCATTTGGGGTGGCTCGGCCACCCCCATTTGGCCGGATGGGGGTGGCCGAGCCACCCCCAACCACCATTGGGGGTGGTTTCGGCCACCCCCTAGGCTCCATGGGGGTGGCCGAGCCAACCCCAGTACCCATTGAGGGTGGTTTCGGGCACCCCCTTGGTGCCACCCCCAATTTTTTTTCTTTTTTTTTTAAAAAAAAAATATATATATATATATATTAAAAAAATATAAAAAATTTAAGTATGTGCCACGTGTCAACATTTGATTGGCTCACGTGGACTTTCGTTAAGTCAACTAACAGAGGATTAATTTTGTCTATTATCAAAACTACATGGATCTCCTGTGATAAAAATCAAACCCTAGAGAGAAAAAAATAAAGTAACGAAATCCCAAGGAGTATTTAGTATTTAACCCTTGATTTTATTATGCCAAAGTTATTGTTCCATGCAAACACCAAAAAATAAAAAATGGAAGTATCTTCATTGAACATCAAAATGAATTGCGTATATATGAAAAAATGATGGGGAAGATATAATTATCCCTCAAGAACAACATGAATGCTTATAGAAAGGAGTATAGAAGCCCCCAAAAATAGTAAATCTTTGCTTGGGGCCTTGGGCCAAAGTTCTCTCAACTCTAATGATATGTTTGAGTCCACGAGTGAATTAAGAGCATAAATTTCAGGCTTCATGTGTGAATGATGTTTATGTTTCTTTTTATTTTCTTCCCTTTTCTATTACAAAATAATATTTTTTATGCAAAACATTAAAAATACCTTTTTTTTTTTTTTTTTTTTTTTTTTTTTTTTTAATTTAGTAGGAGAAATAATACTATCAAAAGACATCTTAACAAAAATATCAAATGTGATGCTCCTTCAAGATTAGTTGGGCATGTGGAAAGCTGAACACCCCACACCCCCCCACCCCCCCACCCCCCACCAAGAACTACAATTATCCCACTAAATATCATTTAATTTATAATATTTTTATTTATGTTTTTTAATTTTTGCAATGTCTCTCAATCTACCATTGGGAGTTGTAGAGTTCCTCTATTAAGATTTTTTATTACATCCTAATGAAAGGGGTGTAATGATTATTTCACACTACAAAAAATACCTTACTTAAAAAAAAAAAAAAAAAAAAAAAAAAAAAAAAAAAAAAAAAAACTTTAGGAAAATGTAAAAGCAAAATATTTAGAATTTAAAGGGGAATACTAACGAAATGAAGACATTGCAACTCCATGATAGTTTGATGGGACATTGAAAATTTTAATAGTAGGAAAACATTGAAATTATGTGGTAATTAGAAGGGGGTAAATGTAGTCCTCTCACCTCTTTTTACTTGCACACAAACGACAAAGAGATGCAACAAGAGATTGGAACTCTCTACTTGAGCTTTTATTATAATAGCATCATACTTGTTGGGCACTAGTTATGAGGGGCCTAGACAAACTTACAATGTAAGGATTCCTAAATGCTCCTTCAAGAATCAAGACAAGTTAAGTCATAGTTTAATCCAAGCCCTATCAAAACTTATCCATATATAGGAGCACTAGTTAGAAGGAGCCTAGATAGATTCACAATGCAAAGGCTTTGTAGACGTTCTCTCAAAACAAACTAAGTCATAGCCTAATTCCATGCACCTAAGAGCGTAATAACAAAAGGTGAGTCAAAATTAATAGACATGCATCTTGTCTAGTTAACACTATATCTATATATGATGACTCAAAACCATACCCTCCCCTCACTTTACACTAAGCTAAAATAATAATAAAAAGGTGGTTTTTTTAGTTAAAAAAATAATAATTTATTGAACTGAAGAGTTAATGATCTTAAATTATATAATTATTCATCAAGATAACTTCGCGCAAGGAAATACATAAACATATTATCCTTTGGGTGTTTGGCAAATGGGATGGCTTAAACACTGTAGTTGATGTAGATTGATGTGAAAAAAAGTAAGAATGTTTGGTATAAAAAAAATGAAAAAGTGGTATGAAAAAGTGAAAAAGTTTTGTTTTGTAGTGATTTTTTTATTTGAATAATAATAAAAAGTGAATGATTTGATATTAAAAGTGAGAAAGTTAGAATGTTTTGATGTTGATTTTTTTGAGAAATGGTGATGAACAATATTTGAGCCAACCCCATCCCCATTACCAAACAAAGCCCTATGTCAAAGGTCATACACTCCATTATGCTCATCCAAAAAAAAAAAAAAACTCTTTTGGTTGGTGAAAATCATTAAAAACTGATAAACTAATAATTCTATTAATTAATGAGTTTTTTTGGCCCGTGATCGTGAAGTTACTAATGATTAGAAAGTTGCTTGTCTTGTAGTATTATTTTTTGGGCTATTTGATGTGCCATGGGCCCAAGTCTACAACAAGATAGCTATCTCCTAGGGTTTTAGATGATGTAAAAAGTACATTTCTAATTAATTATTGGGTTTCAATCTTTATTTAAAGGGTACGCAGATCAATAGGATATATAATACCTTTCTCAAAGTATAGATTAGTAGCGCACAATAACATATCAACAAGGCTAATGATATATAAAAAATTGGTTAATCACCTTTATCCCTTCCAACTATCACTCATTTACGATATATATATATATTTTAGTAAGTTTGCATTTGCATTCTATAAAAAAATTACTGACGGAGCAGATTGCTCTATCAAAATAACATTCCTGATACAATTAAGAGTGTCCTCAAGCAAACCCTATTTAGGACCCGTTGTGTGATATTCTTTGCTATTTTATGGACAGCATGATTAGCCTCTCTCCTTACAAAGCAACAAGTCTAGCTTCGGAGAGAACAATAATGGGTAAATGAGTGGTAATTGAAGGAATAAAGATAATTAACCATATGAAAAATGAAGTGTTTCTATCCACATATTACCAAATAAGCATCGAATTTGGTTAAAATACAAATCAGACTTTGAATCTTAAGACTAAGAATTTACATAATTAAGATTAAGTTGCGATCCATTTTTGATCCCCTCAAATTAGACTTGGATTTATCATCCTTTACATTGTAATAATTTGATCGTGAATGCAAAAGCATTTACCATTTAGTCAAACGGGGAGACCAAATTAACTAGCAAACTAGAAAATAGACCATTAACCGACAAACTTGGGTTTACTGATGTGGCATATTTTCATTGGATATCATAAACTTAAAAACTTTACAGAATAATTTAACCTCAAATATTTTTTATTTTCTATTATTTCTTGTCCATTTTGTCAAATAGTGACAAAGTAAATCAAGCACAACGTGAAGACAGCTTTAAAGGTTAGGTTCTTCCCTCATTTCAATGCCGGGATTTTACTTCTTTGAGCTCTGACAAGTTTTCTCACAAAGCAAAACCAGATGGTTCTTGAGCCAAAGGTACTTCACCTCAAACCCAGAGCTTCGATTCTGTGTTGTCAGTTTGATATGTGCTTAAAAATTTCATCTTGATCATATCGTTGAATAAAAGATTGTTTCTTCATAGTCTGACTGGAGATTGGGGTTTTCGATCTGAAGTGTAATGCTGGTTCTAATAAATGATTCTTTGAGTTCCCAGTATTTTTGTTATTGGGTTTTCTCATTTGATGCTAGAAATCAATATTTAGATTTGAAATTTTGGATCTTTTGATGGGGGAGGGGGGGGGGCATGACTTAGGGTTGGCATTTGGTATTTGGATGAGCCTTAATATTGGGTTAATTGGGATTTGTTAGAATTGACCGCCATGGATGGTATTGGGGAATCTTCTGAATCTGCGTCTGCAGTATCCAGTTCTCAATTGAAGAGCAATGGGTCTTTTCGTGAAGATGATAGGTCCCCTAAGCAAGTGTCACCTCTTAGGGGTGGTGGGTCAAGGAATACGAGTCCATTGGGGCTGATAGGATCAAGGAACACTAGCCCTTCAAGGCAGAAGGCGATCAAGACCAAACCACGTGGATTAGATGAGGAAAGGGTTGCTACATTTGGTAAAGCTGTTCACCCTGATGTTCAAATGGAAGATAGTATATGGGCAATGTTGCCCGAAGACTTGCTGAATGAGATTTTAGCTAGGGTTCCGCCGTTTATGATCTTTCGCCTACACTCTGTTTGTAAAAGGTGGAATTCGATTCTTCAAGATAGTAGTTTTCTTAAATTCCACTCACAAGTGTCATCTCATGGGCCTTGTCTTCTTACATTTTGGAAGAACTCTCAAACCCCACAATGCTCGGTCTTCAGCTTGCCTTTGAAAACGTGGTATAAGATTCCATTCACATTTTTGCCACAGTGGGCGTTCTGGTTGGTTGGTTCTTCAGGTGGTCTTGTTTGCTTTTCTGGGCTCGATGGGCTAACTTTCAAAACTTTAGTTTGTAATCCCCTCACGCAAACTTGGAGGACGTTGCCGAGCATGCATTATAATCAGCAAAGGCAACTGATCATGGTCGTTGATAGGACAGACCGATCATTTAAGGTAATAGCCACAAGTGATATTTATGGTGACAAATCATTACCCACTGAAGTATATGATTCCAAGCTTAACACTTGGTCACTTCACCAGGTAATGCCTGCAGTTAATCTTTGCTCCTCGAAGATGGCATATTGTGACTCCAAATTGTACTTGGAAACCCTTTCACCGCTTGGTCTGATGATGTATCGGATGGATGCGAGTTATTGGGAACACATTCCAGCTAAGTTCCCAAGGTCTTTGTTGGATGGTTATTTGGTTGCTGGAACCCAGAAGCGTCTGTTTCTAGTTGGAAGGATCGGTCTTTATAGTACGCTTCAGAGTATGAGAATTTGGGAATTGGACCATGCAAAAGTTATCTGGGTGGAGATTAGCAGGATGCCGCCAAAGTATTTTCGAGCTTTGTTGAGGTTATCAGCTGAGAGGTTTGAGTGCTTTGGTCAGGATAATTTGATCTGTTTCACATCTTGGAACCAAGGGAAGGGCCTTTTGTATGATGTGGATAAGAAGATTTGGTCCTGGATTGCTGGCTGTGCTCTTCAGTCATACAACAGCCAGGTTTGTTTCTATGAGCCAAGATTTGATGCTTCCATCTACTGAGGAAATTTTGCTTTGCGGTGTCCACTTCATCTATTATATGAGGTTTATAAGGAATTAGTATCCTCATTTTGCCTCTTCGCTAATTTCCTTCTTCTGCACATCCATGAGAAAGGTTCTTCACTAAGCTAGTCACTTCATCATTCAATTCCTTTGAGCTTTCATGCTATATCAGCAATAAAGGTGCATCTGAAGAAAAAGGTCTTGTTGAAGATTTTGTTCATGCAAGGGTGATATCACCTTGTACGAGGGCTCTGTAATGCACAATGATTGAGCAAGGTTGTAGTTTAGATAAGGCCTATGCTTGTTAAGGATGTATGCAGATGATGACATCTAGGGAAGGAACGCCAGAAGGCAATTTTCTTTCCTACTCTTGTAAAATATTTGAAATTGAGTTGTACATTCCAGCTAAATATCTCTAACTTTTAATGCTATCTTGCTTTTCTATTAACTATTAGAATGAGTTGTTTCTAATTATGTGGTCATCCTGGTTTCTCAATTGCATTTATGTTACTAAATGGTGAATTTGTCTATGTTTGCCACTTTGATTTGCTTTTGAATGTGATTAGAAACTCTTGTATATCAGTAAATATGGGTTTGGCTTAATAAAACTTGATTATTACTTATCAAAAAAAAAAAAAACTATGGGTTTGGTATGGTTAAGTTTCACTTTTCTTTTTTCTTATTCCTACAGTGCCTTCTATAATTGTTGTTGTTACTGATGAAGCATTTAACTTATGTGCTCTTGCTTTTAGGATCGCTGACCTTGTGATTTTTTATGTTCATCCCACTTCACGTATGTATTTATTTTTCTGTCACTGGCTGTACGGGAAAGGATTCCACATTTCTGTTGCTTATTTCATTTTCAGAATTAACACTAATTTTGTAGGACATGGATTTTTTTTGACTCCTGTGGTTCATCTGAAGTATGACACTAAAACGTGGTTTTCAGTAGTGCCTTATGACATTATTCAAGGGGGTCATTGTACTAAACAAGGTCAACTTCTACTTGACGACAAAGATCTTTAAAGTACTTGATCACATACCCATTCGTATCAGCTAAGCTCTTAGTGTAGTCACAGTTGGATGCACTAATGCTTAAAACCATCTAAAGTTGTTTGTTTATATTTACTTTGTTTACTGAAGTTACGGATGTATAGGGTTTCTCTTTATGGAAGGGACTGGCTATACATGAAGATCAAAGCTGTATTGAGAAGGTACAACTTACAAGTGGGCTTTAGTTACTGTTTTCTGAGGATACTCTGGGTTCTACATTCCAAATTTTGTTGCTTATTTGATTGATATCTTTTTTACTGTTCGTCGCATTTTCAGTTGTACAGAAAGGGATACTTCATAGCTGCAACCATGCCACCTCTTCCAGGTTGCTCTCTCTCTCATTTGGTATTGGTCTTAGGCAACTGGGTTAAATTCATAATTAAAAATTTTGGCAGGCTGAGCAGCCGTCATTGCTAATTTTTAGAATGATTACCTATTGTTGGACTCCTTAATCTTCGGCATGCCAGCCACATTACACCGTATATATGGTGCTTGAAGAGGTTTAAAACAGTCTTTAAGATGAATTTTCTTCTTGACTTAACCAAATACCAATATTAGATGGTAGCTTATAATCCTCACTGCTTTTCACCAGATCTTGTTGGGAAAGCTTGCCTAGATTATTGATGAGGGTTATATAGGAAATTAGCCGCCTAGCCATGTAAGCATGAGCAGTAAATTGCCATGGCAATACTGGAATTTGTACGACTATTTTTCTTCAAGTAAATACGGTAGATTGCATCCCACTTCTTCTCATCGGTTTTGCCTACAATTTTCATCATATTGAAATGGTCAGTTGAAAACATATAAGACAGTATCCTTTTTGTGAGCTCCTAGCATGAGCATCATTAAGAACTGCATACGGGCGTGTGAAAAACATGCTTTCCTTGTTCCCTTAGAAACTGTGATAGGGCAAATCTACTTGAAATGTAATTTCAGCCTAAAGTTCTGCATCATGGATTATGATGCATCTAAAGCAACTGATCTCCCACTTAAGGTTTCTACTGAAATCAATTCTTTCAAATATGGCAATGTATTTTTATCTTTGGTTGCTTAAGCCGTTGGTTTAGCCTTTTAGTTTTTGCTGTATAATAAGGTTATGTATAATGGTGCATTTTGTTGTTGATATATAGTTACCTTTCTGTCTATCAGTTCCTCTATTTTATGGATGAATCCAAACTTCTTTTTTTTTTATAAGTAAAATTAATCTCACTAGACAAGCGCAGGGGGCATGACCTTAGTACACGGAAAATCCAAGTGAAAAGAGAGTGCATATATTCTTTTTCAGCTCAAGGGGAAGGCAGGCAACTCTCCTCCCCATTGTTACTATACTATACAAAGCAATGAAAACGCCGGCAGCTTGTCTGCATGGAAATGAAAACTCAGATTACATCAACGAACCAAAACTACTGAAACAGAGAAACATAACTATCCAACCATGAAATATTTTCCTCTACTGACAAAACATCTTATGCGTTTGAAAAAAGAGTGAAGATTCATTTGAATGCATTGAGATAACATGAAGATTCATGTTATTTGTTTTCAGTATGTTTTATATTTTATGTGAAGAATGAATGATTTGATTGTGGTGAGCTCAAGCCAGACAAAACAGGTTTGCATAACAATGTGGGATAAGAAATGATACGGGTACCAAATCTTTTACCAAGATATGGATACCTAACTGACATGGAGTTGATTAATTGGTACCTATAACATTTCTCATTTATCACGAGTAAATCCTAGAAATAGACAAAATGTTAAATGCGAGTTTAAGCATAATAAGAACATTTGGAAGATTGAGACGAGGACGAAACGTAGAAAAAGCAGTGAAGCCATAACAAACAATTAAAAGAGATTATATTTTGGGTGCTGAATGCATGTGAGAAGAAAGAGTCTGGTTCTCAATTACCAGAACAAATAATCATATTTTGGACTTAATCCATCGAGTTTATTTAAACTTGTTAGGTGATTAGACTCATTTTTTTTAAGAGATGTAAGAGATATAATGATAAGATAAAGTGAAAAAAAAAAAAGGTTTGATGTTTCTATTTTTATTGGCATTTTTGTTGCGGTAATCGAAGTACTTACCAGACCAAATCAATCTGTTCTATGCGCATAGGCTTCACAACTAGAAGGCATTGTTTCGAGTACACGTTAGTCCCATGCCGGAAGCAAGTGAAAGGGATAACTTTGAGGGTCTTGTATATAAAGGAAGATAAGAGGCCCAATAAAACATACTTACCTGGACGGGGTCAATGGGTGATCAATGAGGCCCATTGCCTAGGTCAGTGGCCTCCATTGCACTTCGGAGGGGTGCTGCCCTAAGGTCTGTCCAACGTGGCAGAGGCTACGTCATAATTTGTGGCAGTGGGGGCCTGCGTTCGCGCGGCCCCTGTCCCAAAACAAATTACCAACTCTCATTGTCTGTAAATTTCTCTTCCTTGTGTTTTCTCTTCTCCTTTTTGCCTGTTTCGACGATTTTCACGTAAAGTTTCTTTTCCTCTCTGGTCTCCACCATCGCCAATTAATCAAACACCACGAACGAATAAAGAAATTCCAAGAAATATCAAATTACCCAATTTAAGAAATAACCCAAAATACACTTTTGAGAAAGCCTTCTCATTTTAAAAATATTATAGATAAATATAATATTCTGCAGTAAATTATTGCCTAGAAAAATATTATAACGTATATTTTTGGTATAAGAGTAAAAGAAGATTACTTTGGAGGCATGCATACACCTGTCAAATTTCTCATGTGATCATGTCCTTTGAAAGCCATACAGATTTTCTTTCCCTTTGAAAATTGAACAATCAAAGTCTCACAACACACCCCCCCCTCCTTTCAACAGTTGGACACAGATACTACCAAACTTTATGCACCTCAAAAGCTTCGTCTCCGTACAAGGGGGTACAAATTTTAAGACTCCTTTTGGTTTTGTTCCTTCTCATTCCCAATTAAAAGTACAATTAACCGTGATTATTTGCACGATGACAGATTACAACAACTAATTACGATTACTACCATCCAAAGAATCAATCACAAGACAAGCCCTCGGTTAAAGGAGCCATGCTTAATTTCCCTATATATCCATCTGTCAACTTCACTTCTTGTTGCTCGTTATCTTATTAACCCGCCTACACGTAAGGAGGAAAAAGTGTACGTAATGAAAAGAGTCTTTTTGGTGCAATGGGAGGTTGAAATTTCTAGTAATTGTTAAGAGAAATTAGCTAGTTTTATTTTGGACTGTCCGGCAAACTATCTAAGCAAGTAGGTTATATATATATATTGTCACAATTTGAGGATAATATACCTATTTTTTAAATGATAACCCTTTTTAATGTAAAGTTTCTTGAAAGTGATCTCCGATAGTATTACTTGATTGTTTGTCACACATAATAAGCTTGTAGTTATGCAATAATTGTCCGTGATTAGAAAGCTCATAAGCTTTTTTAGCTCATTATTTAAAGTGGCTAGAACCAGGGACGGAGCCAGGCTTTAGTATGGATAGGGGTCAAGGGCCAAAAATTTTAGTAGGTAGAGGCCAATAGCCAAATATATATATATATATATATTTTCCTTGTGTCGGGGGCTATGGCCTACACCGGCCACCCCAAGTTTCATCCCTAGCTAGAAGTACTCTCGATTATTTGTCAACATACGTCCTATATGGTGAAAGAGGTTGGTTAATATGGAGTAATATTACACAAACTTTTACTTCTCTACACATCTCTCTATATCCATAGGTGATTTTTAATGAATTTAATTACCACCGCATGTAAAATCAGACCGAGGATAAGCATGAGAGGGATGTTGTCGGTTAATTTTTACCTAATGTCTTGCATGAGCTGTCGAACCGACTTTGTGAGTGTTCCCAAGGAGAAAGCAGTAGCATGAAGTTGGAGGCAACGCCCTCGTGTTCTAAACTTAAACCCTAGCTAGCTCCAGTACTTTCCACTTTTGTTTTGATAAGTTCATCAACTGCATGTTAAAAGGTAAATATATATGATTTAGCAAATCCATGCACACTTGCCGGTGGGCTCTTAATTTGATGCTCATGAGTCATGCCTTGCATTTTTTCCAATTTACCACCTCCTCCTCCCATCCAACCATTTTATTAATGGAATTATTATTATTATTATTATTATTATTTGCCCTTTTAGGGGTTGGGTTGGATTGGTTTGATAAAAAAATCAGAGCCCTTTTAAGTCCACTTAAAACCATATGCTATTTTTTTTTGTCACCATCTAGAAAATACTACTAACATGCACTTGTGTTATATCTCAAAAAGACTATAGTAAATCGAAGAGGAAACTCGAACAGCCAACCTCATGGCACTACATCAAATGAGTGAGCATTCGAACTAATCCTCGTAGGCTTGTGACTATAGAATTATCCTTAATAACAATAACAATATTTAAAAATAAAAAAATAAAATAAGAGTTTGATATATATAGAGAAATAGAGACAAACAATAATGGTCA
The DNA here is from genome assembly GCF_965113065.1 of Corylus avellana. NCBI lineage: Eukaryota > Viridiplantae > Streptophyta > Magnoliopsida > Fagales > Betulaceae > Corylus > Corylus avellana. The sequence goes on from NC_142494.1 coordinate 26,605,129, forward strand.
AAATCATGGAGATGGAGATGATGAGTCTAGAATGACTTGGTAGATCCTCTCCAACATATATGGTGAAAATCCAACTTGAAAGAATAATAGAACAGTTGTGATCAGCATCAACCCTAGCCTCTTGGACCCGGACCACATATGTATGAGCCTCCCATGAAATAAAAACACCTGCATATATATATATATAGAGGAAGTAAATAGTAAACAATATCTAAGACCCTTGAAAAAAGCATTCAAATTTGAAGTGTAAATTAATACTAGAGAAGCACATTTTTCCCAGGCCAAACATGGTAGCTATAGCTAGGCTCTGTTTTTTTTTTTTTTTTTCCTCATATAATTTTCATGAAAATCATGTCGTTTATGTATTTACTGGGAATAAGAATATTAATGAATTTCGCCGGAAAGATTATAGTAGCAATAAATGGAATTCAACATTAAATTAATATAGTTTGATCCCTAGCTAAGTTTGGATTTGCTGTGAATTTGGCACTTGAATTTGAAATAAGTCTTACATCAATAGGCCCGAAAGCCTGTGCCTTTCTGCTTTCTGGTCGTATTTTGCTTTGAAAATGGAATTATCAGCAGATAACAATGTAGAATTAGCAGGTTTTTGTTTCGTTGTTCTTTTTAAATTCTTTTATATTCCTCGTTTCAAATGCATTACTGCCAAATTACCATAGCAGTCTTGAGAAATTTTCTAAACCGTTGAATCAATTTACTGCAAAAAAAGTTCTTTATGAATTGATTTGAAAACCCAATTGGTCCATATAATAAACTAGTATTTTTCATCAACCCCATGCATTTGTTTTTATTTTTTCTTGAGACAATATTCCATATAGTAGTAAGGATGTTTCCAAACTGAGAAAACCCTGCCAATTTTCTTTGAAATAAAGAACCATAATTACTTAATAATCAACTAATAGGGTATGGGAGGAGAATCCGTCTGACTAATCACATTCTTTTACTCAATTGTAATATATATAGTTAATTACAGTACTACTGTACGTGGACCGAATCTTTGACTCAGATTCTTTGCAAGGATTTACCCTATTAATTTACTAAGTGTATGTCCTGCATGCGGTTTGTTTAATTAATACTCTTAATTAAACAATTAAGTTCATTAATTTAGCTTGAAAGATCAGTCTTTTAATTCTTCATTTAAGTGAAATAAACATGATTAATTTATCTGATGATTTTACAGATTATCATATGGTGAATATATTATCATATATACCGTTAAATATACAAAATCTTGATTATAAAATGAAATTTTCTTTTATTTCACTTGAAAATGAGAGCTAATACCAGCAAAATCTCTGAACTGGAATTTTGAGGACAAAAGGAGAGAAACGAGACTAGTCCTGTTAATTAATCTTACACTAGCTAGATTTTTCTTACCCAATAATATTTGAATAACGTTCATCTCTATAATAGAATATATATATATATATATATATATATATATATATATATATATATATTCATATATGAGTTTTAATTAATTGGTTATATATATAATATTCTAGAAGCCTGTGTGAGACTTATTTTATTTTGTTTTTCTAAATTAATTACTTTCTCTTGATCATCAAATGCCAGCTGTCAGGCCACCAAGCCAGGTCCGGTTCACAGCTGATTAGAAAAATGATCGTATTAATTACCCCTCATGTCTCAACTTTTCGGCATGCTTAAGACTTAAGAGCTAATTAATTTGTGTCACTGCTCCTATTTTCTTCCCTCCATTCACACATACATATATATGTGTGCCCATGTACATTAGGGTCAGTGATTGACAAAATAAATATATATTTGTTAGGCCACTTTGTCTGATCAAGTGTTGCATACTCATATATGGTTAGAAAATAATTAATTAAATTAATAAATTTTTTATTTTTTATTAGTTTAAATTTTTGGGACAATTGATTATTTAGTATGATATCAAAACAAAGATTATAAGTTCAAACTCCAACTCCCTATTATGCTTCAGTTTAAGTCAAATATTTTAAGTGTTGAGTCTCACTTATTGAAGGGGAAACATGAAATGATGCGTTAAAAAATTACTTATCATATACTATTTCTTATCAGCATTAAATTTTTAAGATGTGGGCTTTTTTCAAACCCTTGAAAAAATAACGGTATTTTGTTCTTAACAGCTTCAAGTTTTTAAGATAACTGATAATTTAATCGAACTTTCCCGATCTTTCAAAAAAGAATGGTATTTATTGTTCATGAGCCATGTACAATTTCATCCCAATCATATTGATGTTAGATTAAAAATAAATAAGATGTGAAAATTAATGACCATGAAATGATAGTGAACTTATGCACTACTTGTATGCATGCAATTATATACCACTTTTCTTATTAAAAAAATCACGGAAACCACGTTCAATCTCTTAAAGTTAAAAGACCATTGTTTTTTCTTTCTCTCTTTTATACATTTATTTTGAGTCTCCCTAGGTTTTGCATATACCCAGGAGTAATATTTTATGCAAGAGGTGTCGGAACCCTAGCTTTGACTTGGCTTCGTAATTTCTATAAAACCTACACCATTGTTTCCAAGTTTCCTCTCTCTCTGTTGTTGAACAACAAACATACCCTAGAGAAGGTGAAGAAACACAAACATGGTGCACATAAGATTTACAAGTTTTGTCCTCTGGCTTCTCTTTGTTATGCATGCCCTTAGGGTCTCTTCTGCGTACGCTCATCAAGGTGGTGAGGAAGGAGTTGCAGTTCAAAAGGTATGCTTTGTTATTTATTTATTTATTTGAATAAATCAGGGCTAGCTTGTTATTTCATGATTGTTAATATATATACATAACAGGCACTTTTCGTTGGTGGGTGGAAGAAGATAGGGCTTGGAGGAAGGAAAATGGGAGTGCACAAAGTTCTGAGAAAGAAGATTGAAAGAGAAGAGGGGCTGAATGCAAAGATTTCAGGTGCAATCCATTCTGATGGAATACTTGATGAAGTGAAGGGGGGTTTTAGAGTAAAATGTAAAGAGGGAGATAAAGAGAATGGCTTTGTAGCTTTTACTGCTGATTATCATGGGCCTGAACGCCACACCCCAAAACATAATTGAAAAAGAAGGATTTTTCTTTGCCTGTTTAGAACCCTGGTGAACATATATGTGGATGATCATGTCATACTTGTATGTAATCGAAAATTATTTGATGTTTGAAGGAATTCATATTTTTCTTATTTTGATCGATTCTCAAGGTTGTGTACTCATGAGTCTATTTATATATTATGATTTTTCATTTCAATTTTGTACATTCTTAGACCAGAAATTACATGTTTTAATTAATAGTACTAGTGAGATTAAAGTAGTTTAATTAGGATGTGTTGATTGAGAGTGAAGAGACTAATTAATTAATTAACTTCATTAATTATATATAAGTTCGTTATAAATATTTCTTGTGTAAACGCAGGAAAGGACAGTAATGCTCCAAAGATTTCACCTGGTGGATCTCAAGAAAAAGTGAATGATCAGGTGATCTCTCCCCCTTCTCTCTCTCTCTCTCTCTCTCTCTCTCTCTCTCTCTCTCTCTCTATCTCACTCAGTACTATTAGTCAAAGCTCATAAGAAGAAGGATATTAGATCATTAGTGTGGTGCTTCACAGTTTTGAGAAGGAAAAAAGAGCATGTGCACATTATTATTATAAGCTTAATGCAGGAAAAAAACTTTTTTTTTTCTTGCAAAAGTGAACATAAGTTGTATATATATGTTATATGTTATGTGTTACCTGAGGTTTTAGTAGATATTGATTCTAACAACAATAATCTATTTCCTGTCACACAGAAAAATATGAACATGTCAAGACCAAAGGCATCGAAATCTGGCAGCTTGGGAATTCCTAGGAGTACTGCCCAACTCCCAAACAACAACAAAGGGCAATCTCATGATCAAGATTCCAAGGCCAGCCTGGGGAGTTCCTCAAGGTCTGACAAAGCAGTCTCTCGAGAAACCTATGAAACCCAAAGGCTTCTAGAGGCCACCAAAGAGATTGTGAACCTTATGCATAAGGATTATAAGGGAATGGCTCGCCGTAGCCCACCCATCCACAATCAGGAGCCTTGGCATTGAGTGATCAATGGAAACCATAGCTGGCTAGCTAGCTAGGTTTAGGCTCACAATTTTGCCCCAATAGTAGGAAAGTGAATTAAGTTCCTTAGCCTACAATATTAAATAGTTATCTTTCTTTTTGTTTTTTACTGGGTCATAGAGGCAAGCTCGCATAGGAACTAATTAAAACTGTTGTTTGTTTCTTTTGACGTGGAAGTAGTAGAACACATACAAGTGATGTACATTAAGTGTGTCTTCGTAAGACTTTTGGTTAATTATGTGATTATACCAGCTTAATTTGTGAAGTTACATATTTTAGGAATATTATGCTATATTCTTTTTTGAAATATTACATTAAAAAAAAAAGAAAAGAAAGAAAAGGCCGGTACACATATAAACAAATACACAGAGTTTTTGAACCTCAAAGCACATCACCTAATGATGATCATGTACAAACTATTTTCCGAAAAAAAAAAATGTTATTTCAAGATACAAAAACAATAACGTTTATAATAATATTGAAAAAAATAAAATTTGGGGGGGGGGGATGTAAGCTAAGTGATTGTATAAAAGGAAAAAAAGAATTGTAGAATATTCCACTTCTGAACCTCATAATTAAACAAATTCATTTCCAGGCACTCCTCACAAATCCTACCTAATGGGCCTCCAACTGCAATTGATCATTTCTTAATTATATGATTAGCTAGGCTTGAAGATGTCAAGAATGGCTCCTGATTTCTATCCACTTTAAAGAATATTAATTGGGTGGTTGTTCATGTATTATCATTTATCCATTGAAGTGATAATGTTAGAAAATTGTTATAAATTCGGTGAAATCTGGCTTATGTGGCAAAGAGATCAATCCGGATTTGACCAGTGACAAGCCTACAACTCAAGCTGACGTGGTCAATTTTGGGACTCTAGTTCCGGAAATGATATATATAATAGAGGAATGACACAACCTCAAATTGGGGCCAACTTTTTTTTTTTTTTTTAATTTAAAAAATAACAAATTAAAAAATTAAAAATTTTCTGATTTAAAAAATGGTCATTATTATGAATAAAAATACAATTTTTATTTTTTAAAAAAATACCAAATAAAAGAAGGACCAAAATAAAAACTATTGCTTTAGAAACTTTTTTAATTTTTAATTTTGTTATTTTTTAAATTAAAAAATAAGGTAAAAGTTTCTGAAGCAAAATACAGTTTTTATTTTTGAAAAAATACCCAAAAAAAAAAAGAATAACCAAAATAAAAATTATTGCTTCAGGAATTTTTTTTATTTTGTTATTTTTTAAATTAAAAAATAAGACAAAAGTTGGCTCCAAGTTGGGAATAGTTGGGTCTTTAGCATTTTTCTATATAATATAAGGAATGATAGAGACGACACAATTTATAAACACAACTTTGGCCCAACTTTTTTCTTATAAATATTATTATTCAATATGAATATTATTATTTAATTTGTACTGAAAAATTAATTATGAATACAACCACATTAAATAATAATACAAGATGGATGGATATAATATTGTTCACAATTGTACGAGCTCCTTAATGTTGAATGGAGTGCAAATTGATGTGTCATTGATGCATCGTGTTGCTATGAGAGAACATGCAGCTTCAGTAAGATGATAGGCATCCCAAAAGAAGTGTTTATATTCATTAGGGCAGGAAGTCAGCAATGGAATGCATCCTGAAGTCCCATTTGCCCAGGTGATACAACATGGGTTGTTTGAGTCCATTAAGCCTGCAAAATATAATTAATTAATATTGATTGAGGCAATTAGCTATTGCAATTTACTTAAATAAAAGATGAAACTTCACTAAAGACTCCTGAACTTCCACCCGATTTGATAAACTCCTCATAAACTTCAAAATCTCTCAATTTAATCCCCTAAACTTTCAATTGCTCTCAATTTGGACCCCTTCGTCAGATTTTAAACGTTACATAACGTTTATACCCTTGACTTTTGTATAAAATTTCAACTTCCAAAATGTTTTTTTATTAAAAAAAAAACAAAACAAAAATCAAGGATATTTTAGTCTTTTTTTTTTGTATTTTTAACGGCTAAAATAGACGGAGGGGTCTAAATTGAGAGCAATTAAAAGTTCAGAAGACTAAATTGAGAGATTTTGAAGTTTAAAGGGGGTATTTCAAAACAGGTGGAAGTTCGGGGATCTTCAGTGAAGTTTTTCCTAAATAAAAGATAAAGTTTTCTTTCAACTTAGGCCGGAGGACATTTGTTCGTTTTAATTTATTAACTTGACATATGTCACATGCATGTCATGATATATAAGCACATTTTTCCTCCAAACAAGGTTGAAAGAATTATTGGGTTAATATATAGATTGAATTGAGGAAATATATTTACACCCAATTTGAAAGAAAACTGTCAAAAAAAATTGATTGCTTAGAAGAGAAAATGTTTTACCATATTTGGGAGGATTTGTTATTGCATCATAGGCAAGAAAATTAGCTTGGGCAAGGACAAAGGTTGAGCCCTGGAGAGTGGATGCTAAATATTTGAGCAACGCTGGGAGTCTCTGATTAAAAAATGAGACGATTTGATTGGTGTCTTCCACACATTGTCCATCCTGTTTATAATGTTGCCTTGTAAATGATGGGATGCATCCAATGGGGCCGATTTCAAACATGACCATCTTCCTGGCTCCTAAATTATACAACCTCTGGTAATACATGACAAATAATTAGGCTAAATTGAAAGATCTATGAGTGATTAATGGCAAATTTGCTGCTTAAATCATGAACAAATATGAATAATAGAAATGATTATCTTTTAATGAATGATAGATTAGATTAAAATAATAATGAGATCCATATATTGTATATATATTACCTCAAAACGCTGGCCCAGGGAATCGACAAGGAGCTGGGCAAATGGTTGGGTAGGGTAACGGTTGCTTGTACTGTACATATTGGGTTGAAGGTAGTTGTTGATGTAGTCGTTGCTGCCAACGGAGAATATAAATATAGATTTGGACAAGTAATCTGAGAGCTCCTCTGGGTTTTTGAAATGCCTTGGCAACTCTGACCTAACTGTCCTCTCAAACAAGTCAATCTGTTCATTTAAATTCAAGCATTTTCCCTGCAACCAAACAACATATACATACGCGAGAAATTAAAGCAATTATGACCCTTAATTTCCGTTATATTACTTTAAACCAAAATGTTGAGAAAATTCACAAACTAATTGTGTTACCAAGTAGATTTTTGATACCACGTTAAACGATTACTTTTCAAAAGTTTATAAGTTGATATAAAATAATATATAGGGGTAACTTCACTTTAGACTCCTGAATTATCACATGATTTGATAAGCCCCTGAACTTTAAAACCGTTCAATTTTAACCCATGAACTTTCAATTGCAGTCAATTTGAACCCATCCGTCAAATTTTAAATGTTAAAAGTAAGACAATGACGTTTATACCCCTAATTTTTTTATAAAATTCTAAATTTACCCTTAATTTCAAATTAAGATTTTTTTTAAAAAAAAAAATCACAAGGTGACCCACGGTTGGGCCACCTTGTGGCCCTTTTCTTTGAATTTTTTTTAATAGAAAGAAAATTGAAGGGTAATTTTGTTTTTTTTTTTAAGGCTTTTAACGGCAAAAATTGACCGGGTGGGGGGGGGGGGAGGGGTAAATTAACTGCAATTTAAAGTTTAGAAATCATGTGGTAATTTAGGGGTTTAAAGTGAAGTTACTTTAAAATAATAAATTTAATCATTAATTTAGTTAATAGTTTAGCATGGGACATGGATTTGGCTGTTGGAATTGAGCATTCGCATATGTTTATGTAAATCTCTATCTAAATTTTAGCTAAATTGCTATTCTTTCCATCTAAATTTTACTTAAAAGCACGGGAAAAAATTTTACTTAAATTTTGCAATTAGTTGAATGTGGTGGCAATTTGAGAAAATTATATTATGGTGGCAATTTGGTCTAATAGCTAGAAACACTCCTAGCCTGTATTTTTGTTAGATCAAGTCATTCAGAATTTTAAGATTATGTAAATTTTCTTATACTCTTTATAAACCAATAGTACTCCTATAATTTCGAAAATGCAAAAAAAAAAAAAAAAAAAACAAGATAATATATGCACAATGATTTGATTTCGTACAAGTCGGTTTCCAGTTTCTGGAAGAATGCCACATGATCCGGACGCATAGTTCAAACCTGTAAGTGGAGTTGATAGAGATATGATGCTGATACATGGTGGAGCATATGGCAGCCCAAGAAACTCAGCTACAAGGGAAAAAATAAAATAAAATAAACAATTTGAAACATATAGTTAATTAGAAATTCTCTTTATTGGTAATTAAGTTAATTACATACGTAAAAAAACTGTAACAATATGCATGCATGCATATATACCTATAAAATCTGCGACTGTTCTACCGTTTGTGAATCTTCCTGTAACTCCTTTGACAAAGTTTACACCATAAGGCGGATAATCTGCCTTGGCCACGGTGGGCAGGATGTTGTTATTGCCACTATCGAACATGGAATCTCCGAAAACATATAATGCTGGTGCCAGTGGCAAACTGTGGATCATCGGAGAGAGACTATGAAGGAAAATCAACAAGAAAATGAATGACATTCTAGGAATTAATACTTGTTGTGAAGATGAAGAGAGAAAGAATGAAGAAAGTGTGTTGTTGTGTATATATATATATATATATATAGAGAGAGAGAGAGAGAGAGAGAGGAGAGAGAAAGAGCAGTTTAATTTTCTTGTAGCGTGTTGGGGGGAGGAATATATCCAGAAAGTAAGAGTGAGTCACATGAATATCACCGTGAGAGCTTCAAAAGAGGATGCAATGACATATACACGTAACGAACATGGCGAGGTTTGTTAGCTCTTTTGACTGAAAACAATGCATGAGATACGTCACACGCAGCCTAAGGTGGACAAATGGAAGGGCATAAACTTAATTGATCACAGTTTGACAGCACATTTAGGCTTAAAATATTTTTCAACGGTTTGGCTTGTACAGAAAATCAACGATATGGTGGCAATAGCGGATTTAGGAATTCGTATTAAGAATGGCAAAAGAAGAAGAGTATGGGCGGATGAAGGAGTAGGGGCCAGGAGATCAAGAAAACTAAAAAAATATCCTTAGAGCAAAAAAATTTCAAAAATTTTTAGAGTGGCAGGTGCCCCTGCCCACCCCCGGCCCTTTGTATCCAGCACTGGATGGCGGGAAATAGCTGGTGACCTCCGCGGGCGACTTCCAGATAATTTCTATAGCAAATTCCGGCAATCTCCGTGTGGGCGGTGGAAAATGAACTACAATAGAGATCGAGTGCATGCGAAAAGGAGAAGTTTAAAATCGAAAAATGGTTTTCGAAAATATAGAAGGGAAACTGTTTTACACAGCTTAAATGAGGTTTTTTTGTTAATTGAAATGTTTTTGATTTTATCAAAATTTTCAGTTGTACCAAACACAAAATTAGAGAAAATCTTTCTAAAAAAAAGTTTTGGTGGAAACAAACATATCCTTAAGAAAAAATAAACAAATAAATTAATGACACGAGTTAGACATTTAATATGAAAGATCATGTTCATTTCTGTCGTCATTGCTGGGTCTTTTTTTCTTTTCTGACATATGACTACTACGGAAAACACGGTGTTTTTGTTTTGAGTAAACCTCCTATGCGGTCGGGCTGCAAAAGTAGTCTTTTGCAGCCCCCAATAGAACATTGACACATAGGAAAAATGTACAAAACTATCTTACACCTAAAACACTAGATTCTTCCTCCCATTTCTTCTTCTCTCCTATTTCTTCCTTCCTCCCGACAACTCCTCTTCTTCTTCCTCCCATTTCTTCCTTCTTCTCTCCCACGCTGGCCGTGGGTCACACCAGATTGGGGAAACAAATATTCTCAACAATCAACCCATTAAAATCCATCCAAAACCCATTCGGCCAAACCATCCCCATCCCAAACCCATTCAGCCAAACCATCCCCAAAAGCACTACTACAAACCAAACATCAACACCAATTTCACAAAGAACATAGCACTACCCACTCGATTAAGAACACCCAAAATCAAATACCCAACTTAATTCAAGAATCAACAGCAAAGGGGATGAATTTTACCTTTGAAGAACCAAATCATTTCATCCGACCGAAATGGGGAAAAACAAAGGAGGACGAGAAGACCTGCAATCAAAAATGACATTCAGAAGAAAGTCTCCGGCGCCGTGGGATGCTGCTGGCCGGCGCCGGTAGTTTGGTTGTGGGTTTGCTGGCCGGTGGTGTTTTGGTTGTGAATTTGCTGTTATTTGGTGTTTTGATTTTATTTTGTCAAAATGAGCTTGGTGATGTGTCACTATGAGAGTGGATGCTGCAAAACAATCCTTTTGCAGCATGACCGCATAGTAGGGGCTCCCTTTTGTTTTTATTTTATTTTTTTCACTCCCATACCGAAGAAAATAAACGTAATTGCATGGAGAGCATGCGAAAAATGTAGGAAACTGATCAGCATCTCAATGTGTGTATATATATATATATATATATATGATACTACAAGAAAATAGGAAATAGCTATATGAATTATTAAAAACCTATTCAAACATGCTAGTATGAAAATAATGTTCCACATTTTGTTCCATCTAATTAATAATTAAGGACTATTTTAATTTATAAATAAATCGAGAACTCTTCATGGAAGGTTGCTATTAATCCACTTAATATTATTGTGGATATATACTTGATAAAAGAAAAGGGTTACAAAGAGATCGAGATCGAGATCATTTCCATTTTTGATATGAATGGATGAAGGCATGGGAAACCGGTTGAGAATTAAATATTAATGAAATAATCGGATCTCGATCTATAACATGACCAAGCAGGCCACTAGTTATATACGGATCCCCTTGTTTAATTTTTTAAATCTACCACTTTATGAAGCAGGCCATGATTGAACAGTTAAGATAAAAGTGATAAATAAAGATAATTGATTATTTAAACGAGCTTGGATTGGGTTCCATCTAGGTCTCAATTGGGTCTTGTTGGGTTCACGGTTAGATCTTGAAGGTTATCGGTGTGACGTCTTAACTCGGTTTGTCAATTTGATTAAAATTGAGATGTCCAAAAAATTAAAATAAAATTCAGTCAAATCGAAAATATTTTTCATCCCACTAATCATTCAAAAATACAAAAAAAAAAATATTTTTCAAACAATTATTTTACACGGAAACAAAAAAACTAAAATATAGACAAATATACAGAAATGCACGCACTAAAGGGGATGGATGACATAATTATATATGCATTTATGAGTAGAAGTACCTAGTGGGGTAGGGTCATCATCACTCATAAAGATGATTCAACAAAAGATATTGAAGTTTCATAATTATAATTATAAGTAGCAATGTGGCCAGCTTGAGCAATAAAGAGTGTTAATAAATTTTTTATAAATTGATGCAACAGTTTACATAAGTTATATTAATTTTGTTAACCATTAAATAATTAAATTTAATTATTAACATTAATTTATAAAAAAAATGGTAAATATATTATAAATTTCTGAGTCAATTTGTCAAAATTAAAAAATCTCTTCTTTTTTTTTCTTCGACTTTTTATTTTTTGAGTTAATCAAAATGCCAATAAAATTTCTACTATCAAAATTGTGTAACTGCCGTTAGTCCCAATCAAAACGCACAGTTTTACCACGTTAGCATAATAATTTATTAATTTAATTTTAAAATTAAATATTAAAAAAAATGAATGGGGCAGCCAACAGTTGGGCTGCCACCCTTAACCCGTATGGGGTGGCCGCAAGCTACCCCAGGGGTGGTTCGCCCCCCTCGATGGTGACTTCCGGCCACCCCCACGGTGTTTGGGGCCACCCCTAACCACCCAAGGGGTGACAGCCCCACCACTGGCCACCCCTTCATTTTTTATTTTAATTTATTTATATTTAATTTTTAAATTAAATGAATAAAAAATTATTATGTTGATGTGGTAAAACGGTGCGTTTTGATTGAGACTAACGGCGGTTAAACAATTTTGACAATATAAATTTTATTGGTATTTTGATTAACCCAACAAATAAAAAGTCGATAAAAGAAACTTAGAAATTTTTTAATTTTAGTGGGTAAGTTGACTTAAAAATTTACAATATATTTAAAAAAAAATAAAAATTATACTACTCCAAGCATTTTTCTATTATAAAAGGGACAGAATTTTGACCGGCTGTTAGCCTGGCGTGTAACGTACGGCAAAGTGCCTGGGTATATATGCATAACATAAATTCTTTGGCTCTTATAAAAGAATATTTTTAGTGGTGGATATGCAATATTGCTTTCCAAAATCGATAAAAGGATAAGATGAAACTATATTCTGCGTGGAAAGTGGGTTTCACCAAGTCCAACATGCATGAAAGAGACGTGCAGAAAAGAACATCTTTAACAAAGGCAGGAGATGTTGATCATGATGACTATTTTAGATCATAGTATATAACATTTGTTTATTAGACGTTTTTTTTTTTTTTTTTTTTTTTTTTTTTTTTTTTAATTGAATAAGGGTAAAAGGCTACAGGGAAGGATCTTTACCACTCTTGATCCGAATGGAAGAAAGAATGGGAGATCCTGTGGGAATGCTTCCAAAAACAAGATTGGAAGCGGCCCATTTAGCTAAATCATGTGCACGGTAATTGGCACATCTAGACACTTTCAAAGCAAACCAACTCTAAAAGGATGATAAATTTAGCCTAATATCAAAAACAATAGAAGCAAAGTTCCAAGACTCAAAAAGTGAAGGATTGTTAATAGCCAAGGTAACCAGAAGAGCGTCCCCCTCAAGATGGAATCTGTCACAACCTGAAAAAATGGCCAATCTAGTAGCAAGAAGGGCTGCAGTAGCTTCACCTTGTAAGACATCCAAATTAGAAAGCTTCTTAGAAGCCGCAAATACAATATGACCAGAGGAGTCACTAATGGTTGCAGCTGCCACAGCAAAAGTGTCCTTTATGGCCACATCAAAATTGCCCTTAAGACAACCAGGCTTTGGAGGAACCCAAAGAGAAGATAGAGCAGAATCTTGCCATGCAGAGAGATGAAGATTTAAGGAAGAGAGAACAAGCTTGATCACTTTGGCTGGAACAGGTTGTAAAGCTTCATGAACCAATTTATTCCTGGAAAACCAAATATGATCCAAAGTGATTGCAGCAAATAATTGAAAACTTCTAACTTCATCCTTAGGAATAGCCAGCCAATCAACTGGATAAATGATAGCAAGAATCCAATCTGAAATAGGCCTAGAAGAAAAAACAGCAGTGTTAAGAGGCCACGGAGGGGATCTCCATAAAATCCTTGCCAAGTCACAATTCAAAAAAATATGGGACAAGGTCTCTAGGGGACCTTTACAAAAGGGACAAACCCAAGCATCCACGGCAGCCATGGTCACAAAACGACCAATATTGCCCCGAGAAGGTAGAATATTCCAAGCAATCTTCCATAGAAGATGCTTCAGTCTAGCTTGCAGCTTCAAACCCCAAAGGGCATGCCAAGCTTCTGAAGATAAAGGGGACAACCTACCACCAGAAGAAAAAGAGAGCTCATGGGCAGATTTATCAGTGAAGAGCCCAGCTGAGGAAGGAGCCCAAATCCACTTATCAAAAGAGTTGATTTGCGGCAAATGAATGGAGAGAATGTTTTGAACAGAAGCCGAGTCAAAAAGATCCTGCAGAAGATGTCTGTTCCAAGACCTTTCTTCAGAGGAAATCAAATCTGCAACACAAAAATCAGGAAGCTCAACCAAGTTAGGATTCGGTTTGGGCTTAAAACCAGGCTGCAAAGGAATCCATGGCGAGTCCCAAATGCCAACATTCCCACCATTGGTAATAGAAATACAAGCGCCTTTTGAAACCAGCTCCCTATTTTTCAGCAACCCTTTCCAAAGCCAAGAAGACAAAGGGTTAGAAGGGGCATTTAAAAAGGAAATACCATTAGCAAGATACTTGCCCCGGAGGGCTTCAACCCAAAGAAGAGGTTGATTAATAGTCATCTTCCAACCCAATCTAGCCAGCAATGAATTATTCATAAACTCCATAGAGCGAATCCCAAGCCCACCCAGAGCCTTGGGCTTGCAAATACTCTCCCAAGAAAGAAATGAGAGATTATGTTTCTTATCTTGGGGAAAACCCCACCAAAATTTTCTCAAACCTGCATTAATATCAGCACAAAGAGACTTCGGCAAGAGAAAAAGAGACATAATATAAGTGGGAATGGCATTGGCAACTGATTTCAACAGAGTAGTTCGAGCAGCTTGAGAAAGAAGTCTCGCTTTCCAACCCGAAATCTTAGCAAAAATCCTATCTTTAAGCTCAATAAAAGTATCTTTCTTCTTACGATTCATGAAAAGAGGAATACCAAGGTATTTGGCCCTTGCTGGAATAGGAGCAAGATGAAGCACACCATTAATAGAAGCTCTAGAGGCTGGTCGACAATTCTTGCTAAAAAACACTGCTGATTTAGCCAAATTAATACACTGACCAGACCACCGAGAATAAGTAGAAAGACAATTAAGAATCACATTAGCTTTGCGAACATTGGCTCGAGAAAAGATCATCACATCATCCGCAAACAACAGATGTGAAATAGGAGGGCTCAATCTAGCCATTTTGATACCATGTAAGTGACCCAATTGCTCTTCCCGTAAAATTAACCTAGAAAGAATCTCAGAGCCCAATATAAAGAGAAAAGGAGAGATGGGATCTCCTTGCCTTAAGCCACGGGAGGGAAAGAATTTTCCATAAGGCGCACCATCCAAAAGAATAGAGAATGAGGAAGTGGTTATACATTGTCTAATCCAATGGATCCATGTAGTGTGAAACCCAAGTAAGGAAAGGATTTTCAGCAAGAATTCCCATTCCATCGAGTCAAAAGCTTTCTCCATATCTAATTTCAAAGTCATCAGACCACCATTCCCCTGCTTCTTCTTCATAGTATGAAATAACTCATGAGCTAAAAGAGTATTATCATGGATGGACCTTCCCTTGAGAAAAGCTGGCTGAGTAGGAAACACAATTTTGTGTAAGAGAGGTTTGAGTCTATTGGACAAGATTTTAGAGATAATCTTGTAGTTAAAATTGGTGAGACTAATAGGCCTGAAATGGTTCACTAAGGATGGATTATCAACCTTAGGGATGAGAGCAATGTTAGTATGATTGAATTCTTTAAGCATATAACCACCCCTAAAAAAGGATTGGACCGAAGAGATCACACTCAATTTCACAATCGGCCAGTAAGACTTATAGAAAAGCCCAGTCATCCCATCTGAACCCGGTGCCTTATTGAGACCAAGATCAGTGATAGCAGAGAAAATCTCAAATTCATCCGAGATTAAACACAACAAAACATTCTCTTCCTCAGTAATAACTTCTTCCACCAGCTCAGAAAGACTATCATCAAAATTAGGATTGGTAGAGGAAAACAGAGTACTAAAATGATTCACCAGGAATGAGCCAATATTATCTCTACCACATAGCCTAGTACCATCAGAAGCTTTCAAACTAGAGATAGAATTATACCTGCGACGGCAAACAGTTGAGGCATGGAAGAATTTGGTGTTGAGATCAGTACAAGTTAACCATAATTCCCTAGACTTCTGTTTCCACAATACTTCCTCTCTCAAAAGATGCTCTTGAAGAGACTCTTGAAGAACCACCTCTCTCGCAGCATTGACAGGGGAATGAGGATTAGATTGAATTATACTAATCTCAGACATTAAAGATTTAATCCTAGACTGAATGTGTCCAAAATGATGCTGATTCCAGACCTTCAATGCACTTTTAGTAGACTTCCACTTCCTGCTTAAAGAGAAAGCTGGAGAGCCTTCCACCTCTTCTAGCCAAGCACCAGCAACAACTGAGTAACTGGATTTATCCCTTGTCCAGAAAGCTTCAAATCTAAAGGGCTTAGGCAGATTTTGATACGACCCAGTGGTAGATAACAAAATCGGACAGTGATCTGAATTGGTGGCAGGAAAGTGATTGATGAGAGCATTGGGAAATAGATGCACCCACTCTTGATTAGCTAAACCTCTATCAAGTCTCTCTCGAATATTAGCCAACCCAGAACGGTGATTACTCCAAGTGAACTTATTGCCTACAAAACCCAGATCAATCAATGCATTCGACTGAACAAAATCCAAAAAATCATTTTGAGAAGAGGAGCCAAAAGCACGGCCTCCACTCTTCTCTGAATGAGAAAGCACCGAGTTGAAATCACCCAATAACAGCCAAGCCCCACCAAAGGAGTTCCCCAAGTTCGTCAACTCAGACCAAAAAACTGACCGCCTTTCAGCAATATGGGGTGCATAAATAAAGGAGAATAACCAAGGGCAATGAGAGGGATCAGAGAATACCAAACAGGAAATACAACTTCTATCAAGCCTAACAGGCTCAATCTCAATACCATGCTTCCAAGTTACAAAAAGCCCACCTTTTAATCCGACCGGAGGGATTTCTAACCAACCAGAGAAACCCAAATGAAAAAGAGAGGGCTGGAATCTTGCAGAAGCAACTTTAGTCTCCGACAGAAAAATAAGATCAGGTCTATGAGTCCTGATCAACGCCCGTAGAGCACGAATGGTCGGCGCACGAGCTAACCCGCGACTATTCCAGGCCAAGACTTTCATTGAGGTGATGGACCATCAGAAAAAGAAAAACCTTTCACAGGATGATTGCAACCCCCATAATCACACAAACCAGCCATCTCACCCACACGCATCGTAGAAGAAAACAGGAAAATCCAGCTGGCCATACAACAATCCAGAAGAATCTTGGGGAAAAGAATCCCACGGAGGAGTGATTGTAAAGAACCAGAAAGCCAAGAAGAAAACCAGATAGAATACCAAAACAGCGAAAAACAGAGCTACAAAGAGAAGGTTTAGAGACTAGGTAACAAGAGAGAAACCCAAAAATTAATCTCACAATAAGATGGATAAGCCTCACTAGGAGGTGGTTATGCCTCACAAGGAGGTGGTTATGCCTCACAAGGAGGTGGAGGAACGCCGGAGCAGAAGCTAGGGCGTGGCTGTTTAGTGTCGGCAAAACGGCTCAACAGTCACGTACGTAACGTCTCTTCCACCACATTAGAATATGATGTAAGTTTGTTTATTAGACGTTAATAATAATAGGAGAAATTTGGATAGTGAAAATTGCATACGTTTCTTTAAGATTGATTGGGCTGTAGTTTAACTCAACTCAGTCCATTAAGACATGAGTGAGATCTAAAGTAAAATCGGTTTGAGATTGCGTTAAAGAGTTTAAAAAATACTTTTAGTATTGAAAAAGTTATGCCAAATATTTTGGCATGTTTGGTAAAAAATTTCAATTTTTTTTTTTTAATTACTTTTTTACTCTAAAGATTGTCAAAACGAATTGTTGGCAAAAGCTTAAAAATAAAATTTTTGTAAAAAAAAAAAAAAAAATGTAATTCCAAACACGCTCTAAGAATAAAGTGCCAAATAAAAGGTTATAGCAATAAAACAGTCCATCCTCAAGGGATAGCTCAATCGGATAAGGACCACGTTTTATGAAACGGTGATCACGAGTTTGAATCTCTTTCCTCTCCTATATTGTATGGACATGTTTAAAAAAAAAAAAAAAAAAAAGCACAGCAGCAATAGAATAGACCATCCACGCACCGGAGCAAGCATGCAAACAAACAAATCAAAAGAAAACAAAAATGGAATAGATTGAGTTGATTATTAATTCCGAGTGCATTTTTCGTTGTCGTTCCTTTTGTATAACCAATCCTCTTTCAATCTTTTCTCCTGGCCCTATCATTGGTGGCGGCCGAGTGTTTGTGATCATATAAATAAATATTAATGGAAAAGTTTGAAATTTAACTTTAGGAGATCAAACTATTATATATATATATATATATATATATATATATATATATTGAGGGGCCAAGGTAAATAAAAAAAAAATATTAAAATGTTTCTTTTTAACAAATTTAAAGCATAAAAAATAAAAATAATAATAACAATTTTTTGGAGGGAAATTTCCATTGCAAAACCCATCATAAAAATCATTCAAATAAAATGCAAAACAGAATTCACTTGGGCAATTTCTTGAGTAAATAGAGCATATTATTCCTCACTTGGGCATTGTTGCCTAGCTTAATTAGCTCTAACTCTAAGGCCAAATTAATGAAACAATAACTGGAATTGTACGTTGTTGAGTGCATAAAAAGTAAATGTGTTCTTTGCAACATGCAAATGCGTTACATTTTATATTCATTTAAAGAAGAGATATTCCAATTTTTGTTTTAGGCCAAATCTAACTTGGACCCCGTCAACCACACACACACCACAAAAAAAAAAAAAAAAAAAGTCGTTCGTTGAGCATATATATATAGTTAGCAAATAATAATTCAATTTTTAATTAGTTTTGCGTACCAGTCAACAAATGTCAACTTGTTTAAGAGTAGGTAGGTTTTCTACTTTTATTTTCTTCTTTATACTTTGTCAATCTTTGTTCTTAATTATTATTATATTTTAAAAAAAAATAAATAAATAACCACTCATATCTAGCTACCTCCAATCGACACTCGATTTATAATTATTTTACCAAATTTAAAAAAGTGATAATCGATATTTTCAAAGTATTTAGCACCTTAAGTTTCCCCCCATATGTTTACATCTTTTTGTTAATTTGAATGAACAATGCATCATGTGACCCACATGTGAGTGAAATTATTCATTATATCCCCTATTAGATGTGTGAAAATCTAATTATATATGTTCCTTAATATATATATATATATAAGACTTGGCCCCTTGGCCAAGTTGGTCGTAGTCATAAAATGATCAAATCTAGTATGGACCATGAAATTGTTCATTTACATTTCTTGAAATGAAAATTACTTGTGTCATAATTTCATGAGTAATGCTAATTATTAGATGAAATATGTTATACATCCACCACCGGTTCTTCTCTTAATTTTTCCACTTTTCAAAATCTTTATTAGATATGTGAAGTTCATGTGTAGAATGCATATGACCCAACAGATCAAATGATAATTTTGAAAAGTAGACGGATGAGAAAAGAACCCAAAAATGAAATATAGCGTTTTTCTTGATTAGATTGTTATACGACGGTTATAAAATTAGAATGACGTAGTAATAAAAATCAGTTATTAGAGTAGCACTTATAAAACAAAAACATTAAAAATAAATTGAAGACAATTATATAGTAATATAGTAAATAACATTAGTCTAATTTCATTTATCACATTTTTCTTTTGCAGGCCATGCCATGGGACATAGGCCATAGAAGCATTGAAATATCTTCCATGTGGTTTGGTTTGATTTGGTTTTGGTTTAAAGCAAGCATTGGAAGATCAACCAAAACAACCAAAGGAAAAAAAATAAAACAAATAAAAACAAATCAACCAAAGCAAACAAAATGAACACAAAGTTGTTGGGGGCGGATGAGCCTATGTTTGATGAACCCATGTCCGGCCAAAAGAACCAAGATTTAACCGGTTTCACACCTTTGTTAACATAGGAGTAAACAATGCTTTTCCTTATCAATAACCGCGTTTCTTCGTTCCATTCCCCTCCCAAAACCCTTGACACTTTCCAAGGCCTCCAACTCAGACTCTCTCTCTCTCTCTTTCTCTCTCTCTATGCACGTTTTCTTTATTCAACTTGGTCCCCGTCACTGTGGAGTCTACGGCCTTGACCCAACTGAAATCAAAAACAACGTCCGAAATGCAAAAGAAGCGTCTGTGGCTTAGACAGATACTAATGATCAAGTTATGGAGGGGTTTTCAGGCGAAAAGGTATGTGGGTTTTCTTCAAGGTTTCATGGGGTTTTTCTGGTTTTGGGGAAATTTTGGTTGTTAGTGTTGTTTGGTTGGTTCTGGTTATTGGGTGTTTATTGTTTTGTTGTTCTTTTGGAGGGACGGGCTTGGGCTTTACCGGTGGTGTTGTTTTAACTAATTATACTTAATTGCGTTGTTGGGTTGATTCTGATTCTTGGATTTATAGTGGTTTGTTCTCATTCTTGGTGGGATTGATTAAGAGTATTTGAAATCGTGATAATTATATGGATTTGTGTGCTGATGAACAGTTTTTGGATGCAATACAAGGGGAGATTCTATGGTTGATAGTTCCTTTTAAGCAAAAAAATAAATAAATTGTTGTGGATATGGAGAGGAGAAACAAAGCATGTTGAGAGGAAATAGCCAGTCAGTTGAAAGAGAAGGACGCTCTGAAATTTGATTTTTTCTGTTCTTTTTTTTTTTTTTCCTGACTAATATGTGTATTATGGGGCTATTGTTTTTAGCGAGAAAAACACCCATACATCCCTGATGGATACAAATTATTGAAGTTACCATAAATCTAAATTGAATAATCAAGAGTATGAAAGTCCTCCTTTCTTTCATTCTTTTTTTTTTTTTTTTTTTTTTTTTTGGTACAATGTAAATAAAAGTTGGGCTCTTTTCGGGTTTACAGTTAAATTAGGGTTACAAATTATAAAACAAAAGAAAAATCCAAACACGAAGAGCCAAA
Organism: Corylus avellana; assembly: GCF_965113065.1. Lineage (NCBI taxonomy): Eukaryota > Viridiplantae > Streptophyta > Magnoliopsida > Fagales > Betulaceae > Corylus > Corylus avellana. Next base: position 26,625,758 of record NC_142494.1, read on the forward strand.
ATGGTATGGAAGAGCTTGTATAACCAGTCCCGGTAAACCATCACCTTCCAACCCCAGCTGCAACTTCTGTCCTGGAATTGATAAGAAGTGCAACAATTTACTGCCTTTTTTCAGTTTTTTTCAGTTTGTATTATTTTGTTGTTTGGGAAGCTACTAGAATCAGTGTTAAGAGTATTACAGCTTAGATAGACCCTTTTTCTTTATTCTTTCTGCTTCTATTTGTTTTTGCTTTGGTGTGTGCCAAGAAACTCATTAAACTTTCTTTTTCCTGCCTTGTATTTTATTTTTGTAGCTTCAGATGGTTTCTATCTCATTCTTTAAAGACATAATTTGTTAATAAAGACCACTTTGCAAAATGCTGCTGGCATACTTGCATTCTAAAAAACTTAGCCAGAGATGCTGATCTTTTGATAATTACAGTATGCAAGTTTAACTAAACGACCCCCCCACACCCATGTTCTTCCATATATTGGAACTTGAGATGGTCCAAACTATATTTTTCCATCAGAAACCAGAACAACAGGCCTCTTTGCTGGTCTCATCAGCATGTAAGCATTTCCATTTATATTGTATTTGCATCAAGACATGATATAGTACAGTCATCACTAATTAAGAACATGATGTTCCTTGTGCATCTATAAAGTTTTAATAAATGTGTAATTTCCTTTGTTACTTATCAAAAAAATGAGTAATTTCCTTTGTTAGTTAAATGCTCATATGTCAGCAAAGGAAAAAAAAAATAATAAATTGCAATGAACAGGAGCTACTTCCTAACTTGAGTTGTCATTTTTTTTTTTTTAATTCTTTTTAGATAAGGTTATTAGTTTGCATAATATTTGTCTTCATCTTCTGACAGTGAACCTGCGGTACTTCTGCCCTGAAAGATGTTTTCAAAGCTAGAATTCCAAAAGAGACTATAGAATGGTTGATCAGGATACTGATTTGGTTGCCATTGGTGTCTCAGTTGGTCTAGCCCTTGGAATTTTGATAGCTTCACTGGTATTTTTTGGCATAAGATGGTACAAAAAGCGAGCTAATCTTCGACGATGTGTAAATGAGCGTAGTACAAGTCCCACTCTTCCTATACGCACAAATGGATGTGGTACAAGCACTGACTTTAGTGCAACTCTCACAAATTCGATAGCCATACAGGGATCAGAAAAGCCTCAAAAAGGTTCTCCTCGTTCTTGGTGGAAACATCAGAATAAAGATCGTGTTGTTTCTACATCAGGCATACTTAGATACTCTTACAAGTACGTAGATTTTGAGCTTTTCCTCAGCTTGAATTTTCTTTGAGGGTAGATATACAATTATCTATGTTGTTATGCTTCCAACGTCTTCTTTTCCGGAATGCTTCTCACTAGTAGAATTGTATTGTATATTGTGTATATCAACCATGAATTAAATTACCATCACATCTGTTGCTTTGGGTTATGTTGGATGTGGAAAGGTTATGTTAAATCTTTCTGAAATTTATTTGCATATTAGAGCACCGCCTGCCCGACCAAAAACTTAGATGTGAATGGATAATGATTAATTCAAGAGTGTGATTTATGTGTAGATTGGTCAAAAACTAGGGCTTGTAGTGGAAAACTATTGCACAAGAATTGAGAAAAGAATGTTATCCTCGTATAGATTCAAAACTGAAGTTTAGTTTCATCTCGAAGGTCTTGGTTGTACTATATTGTTCATTATTGAATTGCTTTTGTGCAGTTAATTGCTCAACATGTCAACCAAACTCTTAAAGACAATCATGTTTTTCTCTGAGGGAAATTCTCTTGCTTTATGGATAGTTGATCTATTAGGATTCTCCACTGCTAGGTTGCATGAGATTTGGAAAACATGGAGAGAGTATAAAAGAGACCTAGCTTACAAAAAATGGAAAAGAATGAAAAGAAAAATTAAAAGGAGAAAGAGAAGAAGGAAGGGGGCAGGAGGAGAGGGGAGGGGAGAGGATGAGGGAGGAAGCGAAAATCTACCACCAAATACGGTGGTGTGTGAAGTCCACGTGTGGTGGGTGGAGGGCGCAGGGACGGAGAAGGGACGGTTGTTGGCAGTGGGGGGCCAGTGGGTGGAGGTAGAAGGTGGAGGATGGTATGACTTCCAAAAAAAAAAAATGGGGGAAAGAAAAAGCAAAAAAGAGAAAAAGAATGGGAAGGGGAGGGGGAAGAAGGAGGCGGATCTGCCTCCTCCCCCCTGGCACTCACAGGGGAGTAGGGGCTCTCATTAAGGGAGAGGAGGAATCTGAACTTAGAGAGATGGGAGAGCTTCTCTCTCTAGAAAATAGAGAGAGAAGCGTTGATATAAACTCAACTGAGCTTACTTTTTTTTTTTTTTTTGATAAGAACTGAGCTTACTGGTTCTTATATGTTGATCTTCTGGAGTTTATATTAAATTTGTTAAGCATTAAGGTTGATGTGTTGCGTTATATGTATGGTTTATTTAACCCATTATGCTTTCCAGGGATATTCAGAAAGCCACACAAAATTTTACTACTGTTTTGGGACAAGGGTCATTTGGTCCAGTATATAAAGCGACGATGCTTACAGGAGAAGTAGTAGCTGTGAAGGTCCTTGCTTCTAATTCCAAACAGGGAGAGAAAGAGTTTCAAACAGAGGTAAAGGCTACAGAATTACGTATATACTTGGTTTAGGAAGAATAATTGATCTCTTTAAATTTAGCGTTAAAAAAAAAAAAATATATATATATATATATATATTCCCCCCCACCCCCCCCTCCCCCAACCCCCCCCCCCCCCCCCCCCCTCCCAACACACACACAACTACCTAACTGTTTTATTTAGCCCCCGCCATTAGGATTTTCTATTAGCTTGGATGGAAAACGCATAAAATGTCCGATATGAAATGTGAAAATATAATTATGCCCTTAGATTTTTTTTTTTTTTAAAAAAAAAAACTTCCCTGGCCGTTGGTGTGTCTCTTTCCATGGGCCTTGGGTCTCTGGCCATGGTGTTTTTTGTTTTCCTTTTTTAAATTTTGTCTTTTGAATTTTTTATTTGATGCAGGGATATTATTGTCATTTTGGGTGACCCATTTTCCTATGGGATTTAATAAAAAACTAACAAAGGAGATTTAGTGAAAAGGCTAGGTAGTTTGAGGAGGACATTGCGAATAGGGTGGCCAGTACTTTGAAGGGGGGATAAGCGTAGTTTCTCCTTTGTATTCCCCCCCTTCTAAACACAAATGGACGCATGAAAGAGAACTAAACCTTTCAAAAGTTGCACCAAGGGCTTCAAATATAGTTAGAGAATGCATATCTGGACCCAAATTAGCAAGAAAGCCTCTCAGGAAATGTGGTGGTCTCTATAATCCACATTGGCATTTTGAGGAAATACTAGAATTCCTTTAATCCCTCTGAAGACTCTTATTTTTCACCAAATGCATATTTGGAATCTGGTACTAGAGTGATCATGGTAGTATTATGTTTTTTTTTTTTTGTATGACAGTATTATGAATTACTAGTTTGGCCAATGTATGCCTTTGTTTCTCTTGTGAGGACTATTACAATCTATAAATGGCAAACTGTGTACATACTGCAATGTTGGTTTTTCATTAAGCATCCTCAGGTTACAAAACTAGCTGGTCATGATACAGGTATCTGTGCTTGGAAGACTGCATCACAGGAATCTTGTGAATTTGGTAGGGTATTGTGTAGATAAAGGACAGCATATGTTGATTTACGAGTTCATGAGAAAAGGGAGCTTGGCAAACCTCCTATATGGTAAGCTCAGAACCCTCTTTAATATCTATCTCATGATTTCTTATTTTTGTGGAAACGTCTTCTGGGAGATATCTGGCAAGAGAAGAAGACATGTTTGGTGTCAAACTGTGTGGAGTATTAAGATTTATGTTAACAAATTATCAAATTTTGAGAGAGATAAGTTTACTGACATTGCATGTTGCTTGGTAATTTCACAATGATTTGTATGAACTACAGATATCTTTCCTTTCTACCAAAAAATAGCTGATGACTAAAACTTTTCACTGAAAAAGGTTAAACTTCCAAGTGAAAAAGGTTTTTGATTTGTTCTTATTACGAACCATCCTGCTGCACATTTTCCTAGGTCAAGAAGAACGGACTATGAGCTGGGATGAAAGGCTTCAAATTGCTCTTGATATTTCACATGGGATTGAGTACCTGCATGAAGGGGTATGTTGAATATTAAGGTTTTTTCTTCTTTTTTATGATGCAAAATGTTTTTGTTTAATTCATTCATACGAAAAGTCTTGAACAGGCAGTCCCACCCATCATACATCGTGATTTGAAGTCTGCTAATATATTGTTAGACCAATCAATGAGAGCCAAGGTAAGCAAGTATGCATGAACTTTCTATTAAATCTATTTGTATCCGAAATTTATTATGGTACTACCAAGATCAGATTTTATATGAATGTTTCAATTTGTAGTTGTTATTGCTTTGTTTTGCCGAAGAACCCCATCCTCAATACCCCCCTTCCCAAGTCTTTTGGTTGCACAAGGTGGCAATTTTAAGAGGCATAAATTACTGCTCAGGCATACAAAAATAGGGAAAACAGTAATAAAAAGAAGCGATTTTCCCTGTTTTTGGTCCTGAGACTGTCAGATGCATGCTGCTAGCACATTATGTTTGTTATTATACCTTATCGGTTTTTAATTATGTGGCTACTTTCATTTTTATAGGTTGCTGATTTTGGGTTGTCAAAGGAAGAGGTCTTTGATGGCCAGAATTCTGGCCTGAAAGGCACATATGGCTACATAGACCCAGTGTACATCTCAACAAACAAGTTCACAATGAAGAGTGACATCTACAGTTTTGGCGTTATCATCTTTGAGCTCATCACAGCCATCCATCCACAACAAAACTTGATGGAATACGTAAATCTTGTGAGTTATTAGCCCTTTGAAATACTCCCTTGTTTCTAATATTTTGCATCACCAAACTTTCTAGCCTGTAAGCCTTTAATCGTTTCAATTATTTCTTTTTAAGGCCTCAATGAGTCCAGATGGCGTTGATGAAATACTTGATAAGGAACTTGTTGGAGAATGCAGCATTGATGAAGTGAGGGGGCTTGCTGGTATTGCTCACAAATGCCTGAACAAATTTCCAAGAAGGCGACCCTCCATAGGAGAAATTTCACAGGCTATATTGAAGATAAAACAGAGACGCCTTGCTAAAGTAGATACAATGTCTTTCGCAAGCAGAGATTACTCGCGAGCAGTGAGCCGAATAGAGGATCAACACTTGGAGTTGGGTAAGATGGCCAGCTTGAGCGAGAAAGTGACTAAGTGAGTGAATGACCACAAAGTCTCTTTTTGTTTTTGTTCTTGTTTTCCTTCCCTGTTTTTTTTTTTTTCCCTCTCTATCTCATATATATCTCGTTTTTCCCCTTTGTTTTCTTCTAGTAGTACTTATGCTAGGAATACACAAGTCAAAAATGTAAATGAATGAATGAGCTTCCTTTGGAAAATGAGTATTCATTCTGTTTCCTGACTATTTTACCTACTATGGCCAATATGAGCTCTGCAGATACCAGGTGGGTTGCATAATATAATCCTAAACATATATGACAACCAACTCAATCAGATTAATGAAGTATGAATAGTTTCTTAGTGTCAATTAAAAATCTGCAAAAATGATGGTGGACTTCCACCAATGAAGAATGTGTAAGCGTCATGGCCACCAAAAGGCAAGACTTCTTTCTAGTCCATTTTATGGTTTATGTAGACCTCATTTATTCTTTTTGTTATGGTTTATGTAAGCCTCATATATTCTTTTTGTATTTTCCACTTTCCTGTGGCTTTTTATTTTATAGAATATTTTTTATAAGTGGCTTTTTAATAAAATGGTTCTCTTTTTTTAAAAGAACAAAATACACTCGTATTTTAAAGAAGAAGAAAAAATAATGATTTATTATTTTTTTGCCATTTGGCAATCAACAAACCTATCAGACTTAAATTTCCCACATGGGTTTCTTTGATATTTCTTTGCCATCGTTTTCTTTTCTCCCCAAGTTGCTAGATTCCATAATGGCTCTCTCTCTCTCTTTCATGAGTCCATTATGCATTATTTATATTGTGCGGGTCCATGTGTTCACTGCTTCAGCAGAAACTGCCAAATATATGCGCGTTAGAATTTCGTGGATGGGGTCTCGTTTGTTGTCTGACCGTAACTGCCACTATAAAAAAGTTGAGGGCCTTTTTAAAGTTGAATTACTCTTCCAACCCACAATTTGACAGGTGGTGGGAATATTAAAATTCAAAAACGAAATCAGAGATAGACGTGCCAAGTATGGTAGTTCAGTATTCCCTTGGTTTTTTTTTACCATTTAAGCTAAAAAGTTGGAAATAACCAAAGCCACTCATGTCAAGAATATAGAATTTAATGAAAAGTAAAGAGAAAATGGAGAGAATATACCTGATTTGACGATGTGAACAAGCGAATAATTTCACTATATCTAAAAAGAATATACTTATCAAAAAAGACTTGGCTAGAAAAAAAAAAAAAAAAATTCAAAACAATTGTCCAAAGAGTATCGAAAAAATAAGGACCGAAGCTTTACCACTGTCCTCTCACGATCCTCAAAATTCTCATAATTTCTTTCTTTGTAAAGACACCACAAATGGCAAAAAAGCACTATCTTCCGTATAACTACATTTTGAGTGTTACCAAATAACCCCTTCACCAAGCAAGCATGTCTACTACTCGTCTAGGTATAATATAAAACTCAACATGGTTGAACATAGTATTCATAAGGCACAAGCAACCTCAGAGTGGAGAAAATATGATCCACAGGCTCTTCGTATCACAATGACATGTTGCTTCCTTAAATTATCCATGGTAAGGATCTTCTTTAAGACGGCTAATCAAGCCAAAAAAAAAAAAAAAAAAAAAAAAAAACCGCTTCTTAAGGGAGCCTAGTTCAAATCGGAGACAACTTTGAAACACAATAATAAGACACGCAGATAGCATGCGTCATTTGCAAACAACAGGTGTGATATGCTAACCACACCGGAGTGCCTAGACCCCACGGAAAAGCGTGAAGGAAATTTAATTCTCAGCAATTGGCATGAACATTTGACAACTGCTTAGGACACTTGGGTGAACAACCCAACGTTACAATATTTATGAAATATGAATACGCCCAAACAAAACCATGAAAGTATAGTTTCGAGAGTTAAAACATTAAATTCAGCAGAAAGGCGATCAGAATCTAATATTATGGAGATTCTGGAACAGACGAGAAAAAACAAAACAAGCTTACAAAATTTGCATCTCCAACATAGTATGATTTATATAGGTTGATACTTTTGTCTTCTTTAGCCATTTCCATATTCCAATTTATTCAACATTCTCTAGCCAGTAAACACCAAGTGAAAGAAAATTTATATATGAACAATATGAAAACAAGCTCTTCATGCCCATTAGCCAATGCATCTCACCTCTCCATTAGCCAATGTCAAGAGCTAGTTTGTTCACATCATCTGAGAATAGTATTATACTCCAAACTCCTCAATGAAAGTCCACCATCCAGAGAAAATACCTTTGTACATAACTACGGTGAGCTCTCTGGCTTCCACATTTTTTTACAAGCCCTATAATTCTTCATTATTTCCATTTTATTAGATCTCATAGTAATACCTCAAAACTGGCAAGAAGTCCCAAGTCTCTGTCTCTGTCTCTGACCCACACTCCCTGATTTGTGATTAGCAAAAGCTGGGTAGAGCAATCTTTGGAAATTCTCAACAAATTGCACCCACTCCTCCTCACTCATATCCGCCAACTTTACAAAACTACCACTTGTAGGCAACTGCTCATTCACGCTCCAGTTTCCAGATGACGTACCAGCAAGATACCCACACTTTCTGGATGCACTAGGGTGTCGCCATCTCGTTTCACCAACACTGATGTCTTGCATAGACATGGACAGCTTCGAGACATTCAAATTTCTCTCGCGCACAGGGTCAACATGTTCATTTCCCGTTAGAGGTAATTCATCTGCCTTGGAATCTGCTGCCTCGTCCTCCTCTTCCTCCTCAACACTTTCATCTAGCTTATAGAGTCTATTTTGGCCATTCCCACCATTTGATCCAAAATGAAAAGTTTTTTCAACAGTCAGTTTTGCTTCCTTATTTGAAGTCAGTACCGATCCCTCTTCCTCAAAATCTATGTCAAATTGGAAGTCATCCTTTTCTCCTGCTTTCACAGCAGCGGGTGATATCTGCCCCTGCCCTAATGATGCCCTCACCTCTATGCATATAAGCTCCAGCTCACTTGGCACCTCTCCATGGCCCTGGAACTCCCTACTCATCATCTCACCAATTTCAGAAAGACACAGACCAAAAGCTGCTGCTTGCTTGAGGAAAATTGTGCATAGAACCAAAACCCTAAGACATGCCTCTCGAATCATGGGCAACTCCATTCTAAGCATTTCAGAGTCCCGGAATGGATCAAGATGATCTATGTACTGAAGTTCATCCTCTGAGAAAGGTATTGATGCCTGGGGCCAATGGATCCACTCAAAGTATGGGTCCTCCAAGCTTTCTGGTAGACAAAGGCCATGATCAATGGGAACAAGCTCCACCTGACCTAACCTTCCCACCCCATCAAGCTTCCTAACCAGAAGGTTTCCTGCATGCCTGTCTGTGTTTAAAATCCGAATATCTAGAATCCCTATCCTATGCACAGCAGCAACAGGGAAACTAGAAGTACCATAATCACTAGCATCACAATCATGAGGAATAAACTGCTGCAGTGATGCAATCTTGCTGACCTGCTTCCTATTTTGATGCTGATAACAATTCACACCGTCATTGATGTTAAAAACTGAATGTGTGATCTTCACAAGAGCAGTAGAAGGCACATTGGCAGAATGATCATAGTCAAGAAGGTAAGCAGCAACTTCTCTAAATCCTGTCTCCCCAACCCGCACTGTACGTTTCAGGCCCGATTGCCCAAGAGTTCTGCCTACAAAACCTTTTGGGTTGTTTGGAGCATAAGGTTCTTCGTCTGTTGGTTTCACAATAGCAACATTTTCACCAAAGCAATTTCTAAAATAATAAGCACCTCCAAGCCCACTATGAATGGGAATTGGATCAACACCAATCTTTATTCCCTTTGCAATATCCTTAACCAGCTCTTTCATTCTAGCAGATTGATTTGAGCACACTAGTATCTCAATTGGGCCACTCCGATCCCCCTGCTGAAGATCCCTTCCAGTGGGTGAGAAACATGGAGTAGACGAGCTTCTGTGCAAGCAGTTCCTGGTAAGAAGAAGTGGAGAATCATTTCTAACAACACTGAGGTCGTTCTTCAACACTGTATCACCACATATCAATGAGCTTTCCTCAGTTGGAACATTAAGGGCAACCTGTAACTTCCTCTTCACTGTGTGGGCATTGTCACTCCTGTCCAACTCTATTGCCAAAACACAGCCGGATTCAGTCTGCACAAATACTCGTCTCCTCCCAGAAGGTTTTCTTTCCATTGTCTCGTTTCCACCAGGCTCACCCCCAAGAGATCCTCTAACGGTTGTAGCTGCCATCTGTGTATATACAGGGTCCAGATCAAGAGACGTGAAAGGAAGAGGTGAAGCATTCAACACCAGCAGCAGAGGTGGCAGCAGAGAGCTCTTCTCTCAAGCAGATGCCTAATTCAAACTCTGGCAATTGAAGGAGAGAAAATATTCTGTAGTAAGCAATCATAATTAACTCAGTTGATTGCAAAATGCTTCCGTGATTCTCACATTGGAGCAGCTATTGATTGATATGAAGCAGAGTACAATACAAAGCGAAATTGCTACATTGGAGAACCACCTGATAATGCTGGCTGATTTAAAAGAATCAAATCATTAGTAGAATTTATTGGTAGAGATTAGACAGTGATTCACAAAAAGGAAAAATGTCAAGAATAAAGTTTTTCTTTAGATATAATAGTAAAAAAAGGCTTCCCTCTCGATCCAAGAAACACGTAAAGGAACCAAAAAAACAAATCCCCTCCGTAAAATTGGTCAGTCAATTGATTACAAAATGTTAGATGAAAATTCACCGAGGAGATAATAGTTTATAACAGAATAGAAGACTCGTCTACTAGAACTGTTGTAGTAAGCAAATCTATCAAGCAACTAAAAAAACAAAAATGATCAGCGAAAAAAAGTTACGGAAAATAGTAAAATACTATTAAGAAAGAGATTGCACAGACACTAATCACAAAATCCAAAACAGCATCAAAACATAGTCGATCAGATGAGATGAGATCCCTCGCCTTTTTAGCCTTATGCACAGACACAATTTATCAAGCAACTTAAAAAAAATGATCAGCGAAAAAAGAGTTACGGAAAATAATAAAATACTCTTAAGAAAGAGATTGCACAGGACACTAATCACAAAATCCAAAACAGCATCAAAACACAGTCAATCAGAAGAGATTCCTCGCCTTTTTAGCCATCTGAAACAGCAAACAAACACCAAATCTCATTCCTAAGGATTCCCCAAGCATTCTTGGCCATCATTTACTCCTTCCTTTCTGAAAATTCATAATATTTTCCATCAAATTATGGAGAGAGTAAAATTGCGCAATCACAAATCCGTCCATATAAACTAGATTAAATTCATTTCTTAAAATAAAATTATCATTACAAAACACCAAATCGAAAAGTTCAAATTCAGCAAATTAAAGCCTCTGCAAAGAAAAATTGATTTTTGAGGAATATTAGTAAAGAAATTTGTGAAAACACCAAAACGAGAACATGCACCTATTCATCCAAAAGAAAACATGCAACAAAATTAAATCACTCTACAAAGAACAAAAAAATATAGATTTGAAAGACGAAGAAAAAAAACACGAATTTCCAAAGCAAAAAATTGAGAAAATGTTAACTACTCAAAAAGAATTCTAAGTTCGAAGTCAGTATATGGCTATGACCGAACTCGGAGAACGGAGCGAGTCGACTCACCGGAGGCCGCGGAATCGACCGGCGGAGCCTTGGGGAGAGCCACCGCCGTGGACGAACGGCCGAGATTCGATGTGAGAGAGGAATCAACGGCTACGATTGGACGGAATCTTAATCAGTTGTGTCAGTTGGTCACACTCTTCCCGCTTTCGCAGATTTTTCCCCTCTCGAGGACAAAGCGGGTAGGGTTTAAGTTCAACGGAAATTTTAGATTAATAAATAAAATTTACCGAAGCAGTTGATTCCTACACGCGCACAGATTAAGCCACGTCGTGATAGAGGCTACAAATAGATGATGTGGCGAGATCTGGTGTGATTGTTGACGTGTATACAGCCCACTTAAACCGGGATTAGAAGGACCTCGAACCTCGATTAGAGTACCGGAAAAGAGAGAGAGAGAGAGAGAGGGATCCGGATCCCTGGAATTCGGAATTCTAGTTTCAATTTTACATCTAGGTCATTAATTTTTATCCAAAAATCATGATTTTGTCACATGCCCTATTACTAATCAAATAATAATAAATTTTTAATCATATTAATTATATTAATAATCATCATTATTCTATTACTTTATTAGTAGTGGAGACACAAAATAATGACTCTTGGATAAAAATAAATAACTTCAATTTGAAATTTCAGAAATTAAAATTCCTCTAAGAATTTCAAGAAATCCGAATCCCAAAGAGGGGAGAAGAGAGACAAAAGAAATCTTGTCATATCTATCTTATTTTACTGTTTTTGTATTGATTTTGTTTTTATATTAGAAAGAAAATCTAAAACGGATAAGGATTACAATTTATTAAAGAAAAAAGAAATGGTATGCATCCCAAATTTTCTTTTCAAAAATTGGTTTTCAAATGATGTGTCACCATCACATGAGTCGGTGACACACTTTTCAAAATAATAAATCTCATGAGATAGTGACACATCATTTGAGGAGAAAATTTGACATGTGTAGCACTCATCTAAAGAAAATTGAAAGGGCCATATGTATTTAGTTTTTGAGTTTTGGGAGGAGTATGTGTAGGCAGATTAACCATTTATCGCCTACTGACCGCCATCAAACTGTCACTAATCAACAACCGACTTTCGGCAATTGGTAAGCAGAATAAAAATATTGTTTCGATATCGGCAGGGATGGAGCCAGAGCTTGAGATGAGTAGGGGCTAAAGGTCAAAAAATTTAGTGGGTAGTGGCCAATAGGCCAATTTTTATTTATTTATTTATTTATTTTACCATATAAAATTGTTTTTCCTTGGGTTTGGAGGGGGGGGAGGGGGGGTATGGCCTACACCGGCCACCACCAGCTCCATCCCTGGACATCAGTTCGGTAGGTGCTAAATTTTTTTTTTTATCGGTTAGCCAATGTAGCCCTTTTTTTAGTGAATTTTGAATTTTATCTGGTAACTTTCCTTAGTGTGTTTGTCCAGCTTATTTGTAATTGTTATTTTGGTCCATGTTCCATGAATTTACCTTTTATCTCATTTATAAAACATATTCTTTATTGATTCTATAGTTACAAGAAAATTGATAAATCTTAACATAAAAACTTGTAACCGACAATTAACCAACTTAACTGACCATCTATTAACCGACTAACCGATTAACCGAAAAGGTAGAAACTATTCATTGTCGGTATAAAGTCGGTTAATTAATCGACTTAATCGACTTTTACGAATCGGTACATAAGGCTCGCAATTTTGATACGACCCACGACATGAAAAAATAGGTATTAGGTTTGGCCTTATCGAGTTTGGGTCTTAATCGGGTCTACTCAATTAAGATTCGGTTAATTTCGTGTATGGCAGGTTGACCGGTCAAACCCGGTTACTGTTCAGGTTTGGGAGGTACACTTTTTTTTCTTTTTTCTTTTTTTGTTTAAGTAAAAAAAATAAAAAAAATAAAAAAAAAATCCTAAACCCTAAAAGTCGCGAATTATTTTTGTATGTCTTTCATGGTTTGTAATTATTTTTGTCTTTCCTCTTATTGCCATTGTACCTATGCGGATAAAAAAATGGCGAGATATAAGAGATCTCATGGGGATTTCTTGACAGTTAACAAAATTAATGATCCAAATTGTAGAGTATAAGCATGTGAATGAAAATTAATTAAATTTTATGTGGAAATATATTATAAGAGTAATTGGTTAATATAACTCAATTAAGTCCAAATCCCCAAAGAGTTAATTTCCTCTAAAGTGGTATTAAAGCGAGCTTAAGAGCCACCTTCTATGTGGTTGACATTTATTATTAGGGTTAAATACCTCAAACCCCCTTAGGGTTTGCCAACTTTATTTTTTTTTTCCCTGGGATTTCACTTTTATCACAGGACCCCACTGGGGTTTTGATAAAGGACCAAATTAGTCCATCCGTTAGTTGACTGTTAGGACTGACACGTGGACCAATAAGATGTTGACACGTGGCACATATTTAATTTATTATTATTATTTTTTTTTAAATTTAAAAAAATTTATTTATTTTTTTTAAAAAAAAAGAAGGAAAAAACTTGGGGGTGGCACTTGGCCATTTGGGGGGTGGCCGAGGCCATGGCCACCCCCAAGTTTTTTCCTTTATTTATTTATTTATTTTTTTATAATAAATAATTTTTTTAAAAAATAAAAAATAAATATGTGCCACGTGTCAACATCTGATTGGTCTACGTGTCAGTCCTAACGGTCAACTAACGGATGGACTAACTTGGTACTTTATCAAAACCTTAGGGGAGTCCTGTGATAAAAGTGAAACACCAGGGAGAAAAAAATAAAGTTGGCAAACCCTAGGGGGTATGAGGTATTTAACCCTTATTATTATTAGGTCCAATTCCTTCAAATTAAACTGGTGGTTTGATGCGAATAAGTTGTATAGTTTAAGTTGTTGAAAATAATTTGGATGGTGCACAAAATACTTATTGAAATAAACTAATAACAATCTGAAAATCAAATTTTGAAAATTGCTAATTTTGTGAATGTTTTTATTAATAATTGCATTGGTATTAATGTAGTATTATTACATTTTTTTAAAAAAAATTTAGGGTTTAGGGTTTTTTTAACGGGTCAGATCGGGTCGTGTATACCCAATTATTTTAAATGGGTTAAACGGGTCGTGTTGGGTTATTCAGCTATTTTTTGTGTTATAATCGTGTTAGGCCTGTTAACCCATTTAGCTAAACGAGGTCGTATTTGCGTATAGGTTAATCGTGTAACGAGTCTTCGAGAGTTATAATCGGTTCGTGTCAAGTACCTATTTTGCTAGCCTTGACGGTACACGAAAATGCCGACGGATGTGGAATAAGGCATTTTCCGTAACTAACCTTTTTTTTTTGTTTGGGCGTGCGTTATTGTGCATAGGAAACTAGGAGTCACTTCAATGAACTAAGTGGAATATAAGCACACTGAATTCTGTAAATTAAATCACGCCAATAAATATAACGTTGGGAATCGTCCTTCCACTCCACTTAGCTCCTGTCCCGCCTGCCTACCAATTCAGATTTCAGAGCGAAAGAAAGAGGGAGACCCCCGTGATGAGATGATGGAATTTGGCACGGAAAGGGAAGATAAGGTGGGGGATTACGAGTACAACAGAGAGTTGAACGTGAAGAAGGCGAGGCTAAACTCGACGCTCGACGCTCTGCTCCACGATCCTATACTCGCCGATGTCCCCAATAAACCAACCTTGTCGGACGTCGACACCCTCATCAGCCTCGAACTGGGCAGCGCCATGCGCCTTTCCGTCCTCAAATTGGACGGCAGTTCCTTCGGTACTCCCTCTCTCTCTCTCTCTCAGCTGGGCATTTTGACAAGCGACTGTCACTAACAATGTAATATTTAAAATTGGTAATACTCATTGAGATGATGGTATTTTCTGTGGGTGGTGAAGATGTAGCGATGATGAATTCGGCAACGGTTAAGGATTTGAAGCTTGCAATCAAGAAGAAAGTGAACGACATGGAGCAATCCAAGATGGGTCATCGTCACATTTCATGGTAGCTTATTTATCTTGTTAAGCATTACAAGTACATTTATTGACAACCTGTCAACCATACCCAGTTTCAGTTCGCATTTTCTTTTCCTTTTCCATCTGTGTGGATCTTCATCAAGTGCTTCAAACTATGGTATGTCTGTTGTGTATTTGTAGGAAGCATGTCTGGGCGAATTTTTGCCTTTCGTACAATAAGGAGAAGCTACTTGATGATAACTCTATGCTTCAGGTTTTTGGCATACGTAATAATTCTCAGGTTTAATTCTATGCCTTCAATTTACCTGCCAATGAGGTTCTGCTGGAAGTTTTCGTATTTATTACGAGGCTTGATTTCCATGGATTTGTTCTCCATTTTGATGTTCTGGCTGTCAAATAAATATTTATGTTTCCAATTTGTCTTACATATCCACCAGAACTAGAAACAAGGAATTTGCATTCTTAACGGGGCCATTATAGAAAGCGGAAGTGCTCTTAGAAGTGGTAGTAAAGTTGAAACTTTTTTGCTCTAATGAAAGCATATAACTCTATCATTCAATCAGCGCTTATGGTATATCGCATTTTCTTTAATGGCTTCCAGTGCTCTACCTTCATATGGCATGTTTAAAACAGTGGACATAGATTTTGCAAAACTTCCAAATCCCGTAATCTGTATGCTATTGTCAAAATGAAACAAGTTCCTTCTCTTTTATGTCTTGTATATGTGTCCACATTTTCATAGCCATGGGATTGCTATCTAATATTGTCTTACGAGATATTATGCTCTTGTATTTCTGTAACTAATTGTGATATGCTGCGCCTATCTAGGTACACTTTATACCCTATGTCATGGCAAAGGGTTCTCAAAGGCATTCAAAGGGGAGAAAACACCGTTTCTTTCATGGTCTTAACAAGAAGGCATGAACAAGGAATCATGGTGCTGCACAGGTTTGGGATCTTATTTCCTGATATTTTTTCTACAAGCATAGCAAAACATGCCAAAAACCCCTGTTATCAGATCCAAAATATAGATAGTTGATCTATTTCTAAAATTGTTGAGAGAAACTAATGATTCTGAAGCAATTTAGATGAGTACCATAAACCTATCCTACGTTTTCAGTGTGTTTCTGTTTTTGTGGTGCTTGCAGTGTTCCACTCCATTTAATTCTTCCTACAAGAATATTAGCGTTTGTATATATATCTACTCTGCATGAACCTATGAAATAATATATATATATATACTCTACATGTCCCCATGTTTGGTAAACTGAAATATTTGGAAGTCTAAGATGGTACTAAGAGTAGGACTGTAGAATGAGGTTTTGTTATCAGGGTTTTAGGCAGTGGAAGATCCTAGAGTGTGATGAATGTTTCTCACCTTCTATTTGCAGATGATACTATGTCATTTTGTGATGCTGATGCTGAAAAACTACTAAATTTCATGATGTTTCGTTTATATTTCAAAGCAGTGTTGGGTCTGAGAATTAATTTGTGAAAAATTGAACTTGTCCCAGTGGGGAGGTTGAAGGGATAGAAGATTTGGCTGGCATTTTGTGCTGCAAAGTGGGCTTTCTTCCTATGAACTATTTGTGCATGTCATTGTTCATCATACAAGGCAATTTCAGCACGGAATTGGATTTTAGAAAGAATGGAAAGATACTTAGTTGTTTATATTTGTCAAAGGGATGGGAGCACTCTTAAAGATTACCTTATCTACCTTACCTACACATCTTCTTTCTCCCATGCGGCTAATGGGCTAGAAAAATTATAGAGAAATTTCTCATTGGGTGGAACATATTAGGATTTAAAACTTTGTCTGGTGGATTGGTATCAGGTGTGTTCTCCTCTCAGATATGGAGGGTTGGGGATAAGAAAGTTGATGGTTATGGTGTTTTGCATGGGAAAGGGATCATTATTAGAGGAGAATAATTGGGGTAAAATATGGGGTTTCGGGGGTTTGTATACTACTGATTTAGTAAGAAGGTCTCACGAGTCGTGTGTAGCTTTGGAAAATTAGTAGAACAGGTTGATACAGGTATTTTTTTGGTTTATACTACTTGCAGTGGGTGATGGTAGAAAGATATGTTTTTGGGTTTTCTGTGGTGTTGGGTGTTGCTTCAAAAGATTTATATCTGGATCTATATTTAATTGCTGAAGATAAGGATGCACCTGTTAGGTCTTACTTGGTTTCTTCTGAAGAGGGGTTGATCTTGGAATCTTAAGTTCATGTGTCTTTTCATGATTGGGAGTTCATACCTATGGATTCTCTCTTTGAGTGTTGAGTCTATTATAGTCAAATTTTCCTGCAGGGAATGGGGAGGATAGGTTGGTTTGGAAGCTTAAATGAAGTGGAAAGTTTGGTGTTCCTTCTTTTATGAGACTTTGAGAAGCCAATGAGATTTCTTTCACTTGGAGAAGTACATGGCGTAACAAAGTTGCAAGAAAAGTTGCTTTTCTTGTTTGGGCTGCTGCTGTGGGTAAGATCTTAACTATAGATAATGTAATCAGAGGAGTATGACTCTTGTAAATTGGTAGCGTATGTGTAACTCTGGTGGAGAGTTAGTGGACCATTTTTTGATCCATTGCTCAGTTGCTGGAGAAGTATGGTCTTTCCTTATTCGGGGTTTAAGGAGTGATACCCAAGAAGGTAGTTGATGTGTTGTTTTGTTGGTGAGGATTGGTTGCGCAATATCATAGTAGTATGATTTGGATTGCAAA
Source organism: Corylus avellana (assembly GCF_965113065.1). NCBI lineage: Eukaryota > Viridiplantae > Streptophyta > Magnoliopsida > Fagales > Betulaceae > Corylus > Corylus avellana. The sequence continues at coordinate 26,643,378 of NC_142494.1, forward strand.
TCCTCTTTGCCTTATATAGAATATTTGGAAGGAAATGAAAAATCGAACTTTCAATGGCATTTGTGGGGCTTTCTATGCTTGATCTGAAATCCTTGTTTCTTGGATCATTGTATACGTGGATAATTGCTTTTTGGCTGCATTCATGTTTCTTCTATTCTACATTTTGTAGATCAATTGCATTTTGCCTGTAATCTTTAGAAGTTTTTTACATACTTTGTATACTAAATAAATCTTCTCTTCTCAATAAAATTCTGATTAGTTACAGGGAAAAATGGTACTAAGAGCATTTTCGTTAGAAAACTTATACTGTTTGTGAAGCAGTTCCTCTGCAACATGTTTCAGTGTGCTTCAAGTTTAATAAACTTGAAACAACTAGCTTCTATTATATCCAATTATGTGTTTCATTAGATGCAGTTGTCTTAATTTGTGATGCAACAGTACCATAGCATTGCTATGTTTTTTAATTAGCTTGTCCTTGTTTACATTTTTTTTTACATAAATCTTTCAGTTTCAAGCATTTACTATTTATTGTTTATTTGACTGCTTGCTCATTGGTCTGCTGCATTTGTTCAGGGAACCAGAAATCAAGCAAAAATACCAAAGATGTATGATAAATATAAATCCTTTTCTAAGGGAGGAGAGAAACAGGTTAAAACAGAGGACAAATATTCTAATTTTTGTACTTATGATTTACTATTTATATTTTCCATGAATACTCCAACTAATCATTTACCATATAATTTGTATCTTCATTTTTTTCTTCTTTATTTGATTTGGATGTTGGTGGCAAGCATTATCATTATGGTTACGGCCATTTAAGTAAACAACAAATTTGTTTCTATGGTCTCATTCAAATCAAGGAATAAATTTTGTACTGAGGATGTGACCTAATTTCATTTACTCATCATTCAATTCTGTCCCACACGTCTATAAACCCAAAGACTTGTTGCTGCCTCTCCATATTTCAAAGCAAAAGTTCCTTCAATGAGCTCACCGTAAAGAGGGATGATAGGGACTCAACTTTTTTTTTCAATAAAAGTCTAATTTTTGCCTTATATTTTTTTTAAAAATAAAATAAAATAAAAAATGAAAAAAAATGTCTAAAGCAACCCTATCTATTTTTTTTGTCTTTCTTTTATTTGGTAATTTTAAAAAAAATGAAAAATGGTACTTTTTTTCATAATAATGTCATTTTTTTTTAAAGAAAATGTCATTATTATGAAGAAAAATACTATTTTTCATTTTTTAAAAAAATATCAAATAAAAGAAAGGCAAAAAACAGATAGGGTTGCTTTAGACAATTTTTTCATTTTTTATTTTGTTTTTTTTTTTAGAAAAAAAAAAAAGGGTAAAAGTTGAACTTTTGTTAGGTAAAAAAGTTTAGCCTTTGGCATTTGCCTACCGCAAAAGTCTCTAACCCCAGTGGATCTGGATCCTCTCTAATTGGAAAAAGTTGGAGATTCTCCAATTGTTAATCATGATCTTTCATTTAAAATTTAATAGTCTATAAAATCATTTAAACTTTGGTAAAACAAAAATTAGTATTTAATATATCAGTTATACAAAAACAGCTCGTATTTAATAGACTATTAAATTTAAAATAAAGGACCTAATTAAGAATTGAAAATTTTCCAATTTCTCATCAATCGGAGGGATCTCAATTCAACCCCACTTTCCTCGTGCATTTACTTTTTCACCTACTGCCCCCAATTCCTCAGCTTCTGTCCTTTACAGAAACCCATTTACCCACTACCAGAAAAGCAGAGTCTCACAAAAAGCCAAAAGTCTTCTCTGTTGCCGTGCATGTGCGCTCTTAATATATTTTTTTCCAAAAAAAAAAAAAAAAATTCCATCAGAAACTTAACTGCGATGTAGCAAATAAATATGGTGACATTAGACTTGTTGCATATAAAATCTTAAATTGGTTGGAGAAAAAGAGTGAGTTGTTGGTGAAGAGGATAATTAGTACACTCTCTATTTTATGCGAAATTATGATAATTTCTTTTCTAATATATATTTTATTTTGTTGCATCTAATAATATATATTTTACTATTTGCCCATCAACATGGTTCTAGGGCAGATTTTCAGCCCTTAATCCTAGGCAGGTGAATAGCGGAATATGAGTAATGGGTGCGGATAATATATGCCCGCTCGCATGTTATCACTATATGATATGATTCCGTTTATGGTCAGTTTTATAAGTTTGAACAGGGCAATGTGCTTCCGCATTTCTATTTCATTATATATAATTGCTTTCTAAATTATGTCCACTCTCCAAAGGTAGATTTAGTGATTTACACCTAAATTCAAAGTTGAGAATAAAAATGTCAGCCAAAATAATTATAAAAAAAGGCATAGCAAATTGTAATAATATAACAAAGAAAAATGTAAATGATGTCTATTTTTAGAATAATCTATGCACAATAGGAAGCACCCCCCCTCCCCAAAGGGCTTAATTATTCCCTCATCTTCAGTCGAGGCATGGCCCGCATTTGATGCCCACCGTTGTCGATTTTCTTGATATAGTAAATTCCATATTCATGTGCCATGCAAGGTCACATGATTCACATCTATGTATTACATGTTGTGTTTTTATTTTTTATTTTTGTTTTCTTTGAACAAACAAATAAAGAATAATTCATTTTGCATCCCCTATGAAAGGGAGAGAAGTGATTAAAATTTTATTTTTGATTGAATTTAATGGTGAATATGATATTATATCATTTAAAATTGTTAAATAAGGTAACAATATATTCGGTTCGAACCTGCTTGCGATAGTAGTCCGCGAACCAGATGCTACTAAAGAGTTTACCAACTTGCATTTTGGTGGGGTTGTGGTGATAGATGCGCCTTCTCAGACAATAGGTATAGCTCAAACCGAACATTTCACAGCGGGTGAAAACCTCGATGGTCGCGCTCAAGGAGGAAATAAGGAGAAAATTACATTGCTCCCCTTTTTCCGCCTTTTTGATTTACAAAACAAAAAAAAAAAGAAAAAAAAAAGTGACAATATATTCATTATTTGGCATTATGTATAATTCTCAACAAGGTAGAACCAATGGGTAGTGGCTCATACTATATATACTAATTCAGATGGTGAAGCTTAATTTTAATAGGGGTCAAATCTAATTTTTGTTAAATATATATTTACTTAATTATATATAAATAATTTTTTTTTAAAAAAAATTGAAAACGTGGCAAGATAAGAGTGGATGAATCTAGATAGAGAGATAAGAGTGTATGTGTATATAAAGGTAAAAGGTCAAGAAAGTTGCATGTTCACCTACTTCTGATTAAGAAAGCTCCGTACAACAAAGAAAGCTTTCTAACTTGTATGATTGCCATAGGAATTTGAACTCGCGATGACAATAAAGGATATGCTTACGAAAAGGAAATCCTGATCAGTTTGGCTACAAAAGAACAAACATTATTATTTTACTCTGTAGTGTACTAACAACCCCTGCTTTTGTTTCGTAGTCTACTTGTACTACTTTCATTTATCAACTAATTTTTGTATTAGTTTTATTCTTAAAGAAAACAAAATCACAATGCAAACATTCTTGCAACTTAAAAATAACAAATTTGTAAGCTACACGAAAGAAAAATAGATTACTTTCATAGATGATAAAGGTGTAGTGTACAAGAGTCATGGATTAGATCTATAAGTTTTTAACTAGAGAAGGGTCTCATGGATTAAATCCAAAATTATATATCACTTTAGTTTTTATTTCCCACTTCCAAATCTAAAACAAAATCGTTAGTTACTTGAGAGAGAGAGAGTCACGGCCCATGGGGGATATTATTGACTATTTTTTTTTTTAAATAGAGAGAAATCGTTTTTACAGTCTAAATTAGATTTTATATATTAAGTCACATTGGTTATCCAAGAATTGAATAGCTCGTTAGGTTTGTTTAGTATTTGCGGGAAATAAAATAATCTCTTCACTCTTCATCTCGCTAGTGGCCAACCACCCAAGCTATGGGGGGCCGGTTGCAGCCACCCTAAACTGGCATTGGGGTTGGTTGCATCACCCTGAGCTTCTAGTTGTGGCGGTGGCCACTATGAAGATTAATTATTTATTTTTCTTGAAAAATTACATTTTGAAAAAATTTGGTCATTCCACCAAACAAAAAAACACAAGAAAACCCTAAACCATAAAATAATAAAATAGTGAAGATGCCATTCGGCTGTATGTATGGTCCCATTCAACCCAAGCAATAAATTTGTACTGAAAATTTAAACTAATTTCATTTACTCATCCTTCAGTCTATTAAATTTAATTTAAACCCCTACAAAACCTCCATATTTTAAAGCAAAAGGCCCTTCTATGTGACCTCATCATGCCAATTCATAATTTCACTAAACTGCTCCCATTGCCTCAGAAAAAAGCTCAGAGAGCCAAAAGTCTTCCACAGCACGTGAGAAAAGTCCAAAACTCACGTGACTCTCTTCAGTACACTGATATCAGCAGCAGCAAACACTTCTGGACCTGGACGTATACGGACCAAGTTGGCAACATTATCCAATCAAAACCATTTTATGTTTTTTGTCATTGGCCCGTGTCTCTCACGCTCTGATACTGAGACTGGCGAGGAAACCCAAATCATTATAATAGATATATTACAATAGATTATAGATGTCCCTTCGATCTGTCAAGTCCAACTCAAACCCCCCCCCCCCCCCCCCCCGCGCACTGTACGACTCAAAACACCCGTTCTCCACTTTCTCGCTCTGTGTCTCTCAGACATTTTTCTAAGTCCTCCCCTGTTTCTACTAGCTTTGTTATAGAAAGAGAGAAACAGAGAGAAACACAGAGAGAGAGAGGAAGGGGATTTCTATGAAAGGGGAGGGGAAGATGGTGTTGAATTCTAGACTGAAATGGGTTGGTCTGGTTGGGCTTGTGCTATCGGCTATTTCTCTCTTCATTCACTTTTTGCTTGCTAGATTCACTGACGACGGCTATATAGAGTACCAGTCATCAATCATAGTATTCTCCTGGCGACCCATCTTTGGAAATGCTAATTTTCCCAGAACTGTAATGTGCAAATACACCTTCCTACCAAGATCAATGCTTTCTTTTTCATCTTCTTTTACTCTATTGTCGTTGTGCTTTGAACGTGTCCATAGTGTTCATGCTTTTTGAATAGGGTGTTTAACCAGCTTGATTGTTGTTCATCTTGTTTTATTGTTGCTTGGTTCCAGAATTTCTGTTGCCTGGGTGCTTATGGGATTATGATTTTGTTCTCGTTCTAAGAAATTAGGACATTAATGTCGTTTTCAGCTCATGGGTTTTGAGCTCGTGGAATTTTCTCTCTCCTTTATGTTTGTTCTTTAGTATGGATCTGTTTTTGAATCTTTGTATGGAGTACAACTCGTAGCCATCATGGTTTCATCCCGTTCTTGCTGTTGAAATTGGCCTAGTATTATGAGGGGACCATTATTATCCGTCTTTGGTTCATATACTTTGTTTGATTGTTTCCTTTGTTGTCTGTTTATGGCTTCTTATTGTTATACTCCTAATTTGTGGTGCAGAGTCCAACGTATAGACGGCTGTGGGGTCCAGTAAGGCGTTTTGAATCTTTGCATCCTGATGCAAATTCCAGAGGTTCCTATGCTGGTTAGGTCTCATATGCATCTTGGTAGTGAATTATATGTAGTTCAATGCTTTATATAGGCTAATATTATTGGTAAAACTGAAGCAAAAAATTACTTGAAGTTAAAACTTTCCCTTTCAAGCTTAATTTTGCCTGAATAGACTATCTTATCTTTCGAGAAATTTGGAGAGTGGAACCGTAGCAGGCAACAGGGTTCTATGTATCAAAGTCACAGATTTCAAAGCTCTAGTCTATGAAAAACACCAATGTGGCACAATGGAATCTCAAGGAAACTATTACTGAAAACCGGATAGTATAGTCAGGCGTAGAACATAATACAATCGTATAGCGTAAATATCAATGTTATCTAATCTATCAAACTTCTGTTCTCATCAAACTAATGAAACCTAATCTTTTAATGAATGCTCGTAATGCTACTTCACCCAAAAATCAACCAAAGAATTAATCAATTTTTTGTTTTAATGAATTGAGGAAGCCCGTCTGCTAAGAGTTTTCTTTTCTTAGTAAATTTATTTTCAGAAATACCTGACAATTCCATGTTTTTCCTTTTGTTTTTAGATTATTGAAATTGAAGTTTGAGTGTGCTTGTTTGCATATATTTTGGAAAAATTATGTACTCATTGAAGTATACACGTTTGAGTATGAGTGAAAAAAAATTTATATTGGATAATAGTTACAAGAGTGAGTAGTTGGTCTAACATTTTTGGGTTCAAATTCATAGGCTTAAGTTTTTGGGCTTAAACTCTTGGGTTAAGTGGTGTTTCAACATCTTGTATAAAGATCTTCATTGATTACTCCCCATGTAATTTTCACTTAAACAAATTGTGTTGGAGCTAATGGTAATGGTAATGTGCTGCAAGTTGGATGATAGTGGCTTCTTTTGCAGTTAAAGCGAGGACATTGTGTGTCACATAGATATGCCCATAAAGCTTAGGCACATAGTTCATAAAGCATGGCAAGGCAGATGATGGTGATCTGTTTCATAGTTGGAGTGAGGTCAATTCCTTTTGCAGTTGGAATGAGGATAGGGTTTTAGGGTGTATTGCATAGATAAGCTCCCAAAGCCTAAGAAGGTAGATGATGATGGTTCCTTTTGTAGTTGTAGTAGGGATAGGGTGCATCACACTGATAAGCCCACAAAGACTGGCAAGGTGAATGAAGATGGTTCCTTTCATACTTAGACTGGGGACAAGGTGCATCACTCAGACTAGCGATAAAGCCTATAAATATAATCCTGCAAAAGGTCCATGCTTTCTATGGTAAGAGCAGTGGTGACTCCTGTTCAAGGGGGTATGTAGCTGATATGTGGTAGATTCATATGTGAGGGAGGAATTTGTTAAAGCGCATATGTGTGAGTAAGAGTGGTTAAGTCCCATATCATATAGTAGTCACAAGAGTGATTGGTTAGTAATAACATTGTTGGACTAAAACCAATAGCGGTAAGTTTTAGGTTTAAGCTTTTGGTTGAGTTGTGTCCCAACGTATTATACCAAGGCCTCATTTGAAGATTCTCCAAGCATTTATCTTCTCAAAAATCATGTAGCTAATTCCATCAGTTGCCATGAAGTGTGTTGGGTTGAGTGTATATTTGTTGTTTCACTTGAGGAATTTTTGTTTCCCATTTCCCAAATTGAGTTATATGGGTCGATTAAGAATGAGTTTGCCACACCAATTATAAGCTTTATCATATCTTTTTGTCCCTTTTGATATTTCATATTTTCCATGGAATTGCTTTTAAGAATCCTTCATTGTTTTTTTTTATTTTTTGATAAGTAATCAAGATGTCTTATTATTATTTTTTTAATAATTCTTACAATTTCTTTCTTAACTAAAAAGGTGTTTCTAATTAATCGTATCTGTAACAGATCCCAGTTCAAAAACAAATGGGTTTATATTTGTTAGAATACAAGGTGGTTTCCATGAGATCCGGAATTCGGTGAGGATGCCATGTTTGAATCACCTATGTTCTATTTTATTCAAATACCATATTAAATTACAAGTGTATATTATTGTTATCTTTCAGATTTGTGATGTGGTTGTGGTTTCTCGACTTCTTAATGCTACCTTAGTAATTCCTGAGATCCAGTCGACTACAAGCAGCAAGGGGATAAGGTTGCCTAACCTCCAGATAATCATTGCAATTTTGATTAACTTTGATCATGGCCTAAATTGATGTATCCATTTAATATTGTAAGTTAGTTCTTTATATTTTATAATTTATGCAGTTCTGAGTTCAAGAGTTTTGCATACCTGTACAACGAGGACCAGTTCATGGCAGCGTTAACAAAAGATGTCAACATTGTGAAGACCCTTCCAAAAAATCTCAAATGGGCAAGGAGAAAGAAGGAAATTCCAAGTTTCAAAGTGCGTCACTCAGCTTCTCCATATTATTATCTGAACCAAGTTCTCATAGTATTGAAGAAGCATGCAGTGGTTGAACTAGTTGTATCTGAAGGTGGATGCTTGCAGGTAATGACAGTGATTTTTTGTCCCTTTTGTTTTCCTTCTTTGACCCATAGCCTGGAATTGAACTTAACATTTACCCTACTTGTAATTGCTGTCCAGAGCATAGTGTTCTGAATAAATAATAGCATTATGATTCAATCTACTTATGACATGATAAATGCTGAAATTGACTGTTAATTTAGTAATTAGTCGACATGTTTGGCCAATCTTTTAATTACTTGTTGAAGGAGATGGCCACAATTGGGTTTATTTGGTTGTGCATTTGGATGTTCAAAGCTAATGTGCTTATTAATTCCAACAAGGAAATGGACTTTGCTCGATTTCCATGGGACACCCATAGATGCTCTTAATCTGTATATATGTTTTGTACTGTTAGATATTGGAAGCAGACTTTGTACATGGTCTTTGATTCATGGTCACATTTAAAACTTGAAGTGGCAAAACTGTATAAGACTGAAAATAAATGTGTTATTATTAATACTATGTATGTAATGAAGAAAAGCTTACCTATAGTTGTTCATAATGATTACCTGATGGCCTTTAGTGAAAGACTGAAAGTGATGGCAGAATATATGTTTTTTATTTTTCCTTTTTTTCCTCCGGAAATATTTTTGCTTGGTATCTATTCTTACTTAACTCAAAATTTTTAATCTTGCTGCAGTTCAAGTTAGATGTTCTTTGATTTGATGTCATTATTGCTACTAATAATAATCTCTTTATGCATTTTGAGTTGTTATTATCTTTCTGGTTGTAATTTAGGCCACCCTTCCGCCCGTACTTGAACATGTTGAAGAGCTACAAAGGCTGAGATGTAGGGTTGCTTTTCATGCCCTTCGGTTCCGGCAGGAGGTCCAGGAACTTGCCACCAAAATTTTATTGAGGTCAGTGACTGCTCATCATAAACTTCCTTTTTTACTCTCGTTTATTGTTGTGAGTTTGTATTCATTTCAAATATTATTTTAGGTTACAGGCTCCTGGACGGCCATTTATAGCTTATGACCCTGGGATGACCAGAGAAGCTTTAGCATATCATGGTTGTGCTGAACTCTTCCAGGTATCTGCCTCTAACCCATAAATGCATGATTGAGATGTCTTGGAACTCTACTCAGAGTTTGATATGCATCCTCTACCTTTGAAACTTTTTCCAAGGATGTTCATACGGAGCTCATCCAGCACAAAAGGTCTTGGATGATAAAACGTGGGATTGTCAAGGGGAAGCTTTCAGTGAATTCGGCTAAGCAACGACTTGATGGTTCTTGTCCATTAATGCCAGAAGAGGTAGGAGATTACATAGATACTTACTCTCAATGTCAAGATTGGTCCAATACATACAAATATTAAAGATGATGATACCCTTGAAACTTTGTACTTTAGAAGCTTAGTTCTACGTATAAAACTTGAAGTGTGCCACTTCACAATTTGAAGGGTTTGAGGGAGCTTTATCAATTCACTGTAGGAGGGAAAGGGGTTATCCTAAAATACCAATTTTTCAGCTTTTACGGGGATGGATAAATCACTGTGGAAAGTGGTTGTTGGGTAGAAGGCCAACCTGTGACGTCTGAGCCCATACACATTGAAATGACTAATTAACTTGGCCACTCTTCTACTTATCAAAAACTTGGCCACTCTTCTAAGTAAGCAGAGTTGTCTACCAAATAGGAAATGTCTTAAAAGTCTACGTGAGCCTTTGATCTAAATCTCATGAATTTCTACAGGTTGGTATTCTTCTTCGTGCGTATGGATACTCGGGGGACACAATAATATATGTCTCTGGTGGTGAAGTCTTTGGTGGCCAAAGGACGTTGATTCCTCTTCATGCGATGTTTGAAAATGTTGTTGATAGGACTTCCCTTAGCACCCCTTGGGAGCTCAGTAGTCTTTATGGTCGTGAGGCTAACCTCATTAGCAGTTATCCTGGAACTCCACCTTTAATTGAGAAAGAGATGAAGCATGAAGCTTGGAAAACTGCAGGGCCACGTCCTCGCCCGCTTCCACCACCTCCAGCACGGCCAAAATCATATAACATTGAAGGTTGGTGGGGTTGGGTGGCTGAGAGTGACAATGAGCCTGAGAGTACAGTGATGGAGTTGCGGACCAATGCCCATAAATTGCTATGGGAAGCAATCGACTATGTGATATGTGTTGAAGCTGATGTTTTCATCACTGGTTTCGATCGTGATGGCAAGGGACATCCAAATTTTGCCAGCTTGGTAATGGGGCACAGACTCTACCAGTCAGCTGCAATGAAAACATTTAGGCCAGACAGGTAATTATTACATGTATTTGGCTACTGAATATGTTCACACACGATTCTTTGACAATCAGGATACATGATTTAGATTATCCTTTTTACTGTTATTTTGCCTATGTCAAGGCATTGAGATCGAATGCAGAAAGGATCTCTCCTCTATTTTTCTGTTAAGTTGTTACATTGCTGTCTCTATGCCATGAGTAACACAACTGATTGGACAGTGGGCTACTTAGGACCATACAATCACTTTTAAAGGTTTTTCTTTTTCCAAGTCAAGTCTCCATAGCTTGTGGGCCTTGCACTTGAAGTTCCAGCAACATATTTGTTTTGCCGCATGCCTAAAGTAGGTTAATGATAAAAATGTCATGCCAATCATCTAATCTCAAAATAGTAACTTGATGATGATTTCTCTCTTCTTGTTCTTTAAACATGTCATTTTGATGTGGTTCTGTGGATGCAGAAAAGAAGTTGCCAAGCTTTTAGACGAAATTGGTGGCCATCTATATCATGCCAACCATACTTGGCTAACATCAGTACGCAAGCATATGAGAAAGAGATTGCTGGATGGACTGATAGAAGCATCCACGAATTCAAAACCAAAATCTTTTCTCTCTCATCCAGTCCCTGAATGTTCTTGCCTGATGCATGACTCTACTGAAACATCAATTCATGCTTCAAGTCCTTCAACTCAGTCTCAAGTTCAGGCTGCTCTTGGAACTGCACATCGATGCCCTGCTTGGATGGACGGTGATTTGATAATGCGGTCAAAAGACAAGGATAATGAAGAAGATCTTGATGAAGATGATTCCACATCATCTGGATTGTTTTTTCGACCTAGTAGTGAAAATCATGAAAGTGGAGGTGGGGAGTCGAACAACAAAGAAGAAGCTCAGCTGGATGATCAAGAGGAGCTCGATGGTGGAGAAAGATAGTCTCTTTGCATGCCCATGACTTTTATCCTCATCTGCATTTGTACATAAGTGACAATTTCCATTGCCTTTTCCAAGAAAGGTTGGAATTTTTTCTTGGCTTCAGTTCAACAAGACAAGCAAGCTCTAACTGTGGCACAAGAAGTCTTTGACTTGGGGCAATTCTAATTCAACTCATGTCAGTTCAGACATATGTGCCCTTTTACGAAGTATTGGATATAGTTTAGCTCAATCCCCTTACGAGGAATAGCGTCTTCCTTTTTTCAATCATGTAACCACCCAACAACTTTGATGTAACTCGGTATGTCTTCATTGGAAATCTCAAAATCTAATTGTCTGTTGTAGGACTCTCTCTTGTATTCCTAGGTGTGGCTCTGCTTCAAATTGATGTAACATGGTCAAGAGCAGAACAAGATAGATGTTTGTGTTTAACTCTATGATCAAAATAATATATATATATATATATATTAATTTGATCATAGTAATAGTGCAACAACGTTGGTCAAACTTGTCCCCCTTTGTATGCACACGCGGTGGGAAAATAGTGAAACTGCTGAGAAACTATGGGAGGAAAACTTGGTCAGCAAGTGTCATATACATATGGTCAAAAAGAGAAAGTTCTTTCTGCTGATATCTTTTAGTTTCAATAATCAGAGCGGGCCCATATTGATAGAGTCCCTCCACTATAACCTTGAAGCCAAAGAAACCTCATCTATATAATGCTCTAAGATAGCAGATCGATACATAAAACCAAAGCAAACTACCCCTCAAATATACTGTGCATACTGCAATTGTCTATCAGGCTTTCTTCTTCTTCTTCTTGTTATACTTGTCTGCTAGAACAGTTCACCTCTTCCTAGTTGATCACTTCGTTGAAGTAAGAAAAAAACAGGTCAAAACAAATGAAAGAAGGCAAGAAGAACACGACCAGCTGGTGCATGTTGTTTTTAGGACCATTTTGGTCGTGTTTCGGTTTCCATCCGTCTTCAAGGACTAGCAAATCAAAGTGTTCAAGCTCTGAACCTGAGGCTGCAATGGTAGCTGCAGCTAAGCATTTCTCTTCTGCCCATAAAGTACGATTTAGTTAGTTTCAAAGAACAGCCTACCATGAACTTCTGATGCCATACTATAAGAGCCTTTGTACGCACAAAGTATGGGTACCTCTCGATGGACGCTGCAGTAGCAGCACGACCACCCCCCCCCAAAAAAAAGAAGAAGAGAAGAATGAAAGGATGAAGCTGAAAATTGCTATTGCAAACCATATGATCCTTTACATGTCATATTTAGACCTCCTATTTCTTTAGAGGGTGTAACGGTTTTTTTTTTTTTTTTTTGGTTTGAAATTCCATTTAGATATGAGATTCTAAAGTGGATGAATTGTATATTAAACCTTTTAACGTACAATACTTGGTCATATTGCCTACAATAAATCCAATGCACATTTGTTAATTACCTTTGTTTACTTTTCATAGCTTTGGCTATGTTTTTCTGTTAAAGCTTTGTACTTTGGATCTCTTATTGAAGATGAAAGACTTCCCTCAAAATATCATGTGCTCATTATGGAAATCACCTGCTGTGTGCATGCCAAACTCCACATACATTTTTAGAGTTTGGATCGGAGGAATCTCCCTAAAAAGGCCCCTTCAATCCTCAATCCAATTTGTAATAAATTTATGCATGTAAAAAAAAAAAAAAAAAAAAAACCTAGAGATGGGTTGGCCACTCTGGCCACCCTGGCCCCACCTGTACGTAGGGCCACAACTAGCCCCAACACTTGCTACCTCTCTACGCTTGGGGTGGGGATGGCCTTGCGTGGCACCTTACGACCAGCCCACATGTGGGTTTTTTCTTAGTAAAATTTGTTGAAGAAAGGAGACGGGTGTCTCCTTTTGATTGGATATAGCTATAAAATTTAATAAAGTGATGACGTCTGAAGCATTTATTTTTTTTCCATAAAATAATAGTGAACGTAAATGTCAAATCGGTTGGAAACTAGGGCTTCGTTCTCCTCTGTGTCCAGGTGTACATTTTGATTTTTGAAGGAGAGACAGAGAGAGATGGTGAAGTCAGCAAAGAGCCACGATTCTGACGACGACGAGTTCGACGACGTCGTTCCCAGACACAGCTCCTCGTCTCTCAGCGGTACCATTTTTCTGTTTCTGTTGCTTTTGGCGTTTTTGTTGTTTTGGGTTTTGAATTGTTTTGGTGCGCTCGGCAGTGAGAGCAGATGGGAATAGCAGGGAGCAGAGGACGACGGCGCATCGGTCCAAGCATTCGGAGACGGAGCAGCGAAGGAGGAGCAAGATTAACGAGAGGCAAGCTTTGTTTTATTTTCTATGATTTGTGCGTGGTAGCTGGAAATGGTTGTGTTGGTTTGCTTCCTCGTGCTTTTGAATTCGCTTGCTATGTGGAAAATATTGGACCGTTGTTGAACTGGGTTTTTTTGTTTTTGTTTGGGGGGGGGGAGGGGGGGTTTGGAAAAAAATTACTGTGAACATATAGATGAATTGAAGTTCATAATTGTAGAAAGAAAACCTGAATTTAGGTCACTTTGTCGTTTTATAAAAAAATAATGTGAATTTAGGTCACAGTAATGAAAATGAGTAAAACGATAAAGCAGTTATATGAGGAGCCTGTTCTATAAGATGTATGTTTCTTGATGATGCTTATGATTTGTATGTTTATCAATGGTTTAATGCCACTGACTAAAAAAAGTGGGAGGACAAAGTTCCACTGCTGGAACTCTGGGTGCTTCTTGTAGCTAAAGAAAGTTTGGGGTGGTCGAGTAAAATAATCCAAGATTTAGAGTATTTTTCTGTATTTTTTTTCTGCAATGAATTTCAGACACTCCTGAGTTCAAAACTTTGGAGCTGTGGCCAAATCTCTCTTTCTCTCTCTCTTTTTTCTTTCTCTCTTTTTAATACAAATTCTTCCCCTTTTTAGTACACATTTGGTTTCACAGTGCCAGCCCAAATTTGAACTTTTAAGTAGTTGGCAAAGACACCAAATTTAATTCCGTGTTTATTCGATGTCAGTGTTGTGCTTGAGCTATTAATTTTAGTGTCATCTTGTGCTTGATCTCAATCCCTCTTTGATGTTTTTCCCCTTCTTGTTCATATTCTCATGATACTGTTGCTAATCTGTGAACATTGATTTTCTTTACTATTTTGCTTTTGTGTTCTCTTTGGCCATGGTAATATCTCCTTCTAATCAATAGCATTGGCAATAATTCTTTGCTTACCTGAAAATCTTATTGCTGAAGCAGATTTCAGATTTTGAGAGATATCATACCGCAGAATGATCAAAAAAGAGATAAGGCTTCATTCTTGTTGGAGGTATGTCACTTGATTATGTCCTGTTTTTATATTTTATTTTGGAAATTAATTCTTATCACTCAAAATTGACATTATTTTTTGATAAGTGACGCAAAATTGACATATTTTCATATTTATATGCAGGTTATAGAGTACATTCAGTTTTTACAGGAGAAGTTGAATGTGTACGAAGGACAATACCATGACTGGAGTAAGGAGCCAAAAAAATTGATACCATGGGTAAAATACTGATGGTGGACATATGTCTCTTTTTTTGCACATTAACGTGTAGTGTTATTTTGTTGGACTATGTATTTCTTTTGCATGACATTCTTAGTTTGTGTTCAGTTTCAAGCTTTGTGTGTTTACGCTCTGTACCAAAGTCCATGTGAGGTGGGATTGTTTCTTTGACTGGGAGATGGCCTTCAGGTTTTGTGTCTAAGAGGATGTTTTGATTTCTTATGTACAAAATTTCAGCCAGAACTAAGTGTTGGCAGCAGCATGCTAAATTCAAGTCACACTATCTATTTTCCAGTACATATGCTGTTTACGAATTCATTTGTTTAATTAATTTGCGATTGTTGCTATATGTTATTGTTGTACAACGTGTTGATTTTTTGAGTTACTCACCTATGAAAATTAAACTTTATAGCTTTGTTGTTGAAACCAACCTCCCCCCCCAACCCCGCACGTGCCCCCAATCCAGGAAAAAAAAAAAAGAAAGACTTGCTGTGATTCTTGGTTTTTAGTATCCCAAAGGATCAACGGAGGTGTCCACACTGTACAGTAAAATATTTTCCTTCTGGAAAGTTGGAGATTTCTTCTTCATAATTATGTAGCAAGCCAAACTGAAGTTAGGATCTTGGGCGGTTGGGGATTCATGCAGGTTCTTTTACCTGCAAATTTGCGTGTGCATAGAGACATGCTTGTTGGCTGTTGCTGGTGTGGAAATACATGCTCATACAAATATAGTGGTGGTGTCTTTATGGATTCATGTGATGTTTGTTCCTTGAGAACTAATATGCGTACTCTACTATTTGAGGAGAAAGGTAGTCTTGTACTTGATTCTTTTTGTGTGAATGGATAACCTGTAGATGATGCCCAGGGAAACAAAAACAACACAAGCCTGGATGTTCCTTCTCTAGTAATGAAATCATATATTGCGAATATGATAAATACTATTAGACTTTGGGGCTGTTGATTGCCACAGTGTGTCCAAAGGAAATTTATTTATGATGTCTTGCATTTGCTTGTAACAGAGAAATCATCATGGGCCTGCAGAAAATCTTTCGGATCATTCACAAGTTATAAAGAATGGCTTTGGAATAGAGAATAATGTTGTACCCCCAGCCGTGCTCACAAAAGCACAGAGCTCTCCGGAATCTGAATTGGGCACAACTGCTGTTTTTAAAGCGTTGGATCACCCCGCTGGGTCAGCTATTCCAGCTCTTCCTTCGAACATGCAAATGAAGCCAAACATGTTCGATCCAGTTGTTAGGGGTGGTATGCCCACCCATTCTTTGCAGGAATCTGTTTCTGATGCTGAAAACGCACCCACCCAGACCCAGTCCCAATGGTGGTATGGTAGACCGTATGCAACTGAGCATGCTGTTCCAAGTAATACGCTGCATGAACAGGAGGAGCTGGCTGTTCATAGTGGATCAGATAGCACCTCAAGTGCCTATTCTCAAGAGTGAGTGTCATTCTTTTTGGCTTTCTTTTTGTTTCTTTTAATTTATTTATTGACATCGTTGCACTGATTGTCAAACATGGCTGTTTACCACATTCATTCGCTTGGTATGAACTTATTTATATATGCTATTTTTTACGATGATGCTTGCTTGTTGGGGCATAATCTTAAATAGAATGTTTTCTGTGAAGAAATTACAAGCATGTTTGGCAAAGTTTTTGAAAAATGAAATTGAGAAGTGTATTTTATGAGAGCCACATTTGAAAAAATGTTGTGTGGGATTATAGAAAAAAATTCGTTTGGTAAACTGAAAGTGTTTCAAAAAAGCAAAAAATTGAGAAGTGTTCTCAAAACATAATCGAAACAAAAGAAAAAAAATATTTGCTGGAGGCTGACCTCCACTGGTGACGGCTACCACCCCTTAACCGGAGGGGATAAATGTTTATCAATGATTGGGAGGTGGATGCTGTATCTTCTCTTTTCAATGCTCTGTATTCCGTTAGGTTGGGTCGTGGAGATGAAGATAAGTTTTGTTGTATTCTTTCGAAAAGATGATCCTTTTGAGGTCAAAATTTTTTACAAATTTCTTCCCAATGTTGACTCCTCTTTCCGTTGGAATAGCATTTGGAGGTTTAAGTGTAACACTCTGATCCCATATTGGGAAGATGAGAAGTAACCCCACATAGAGTAGGTGGTTTATGAAGATCTAAGTCCCACATTACGTAGTTAGTAGGTGAAACTAGGCTTTATACTGAATTCCAAGGAAGTTCCAAATTGACTAGTCATTTTGGGATAATAGTATAGATGTGGCTAGCATTTTTTTTTTTTTTTGAGCTATTAGAAATGGTATCACAGCCACCTAGTAACGCTAGGTCATGTGGTACTAGAACATTGCATGACGTGGCCTTGACGAGGACGTCAGGAATTTAAGAGAGGAAGTTTGTAACACCTCGGTCCCATATTGGGAAGATGAGAAGCAACCCACATAGAGTGGGTGGTTTATAAAGATAGTCATGGGTGCTAAGTCCCACATTTTCTAGTTACTAGGTGAAATTTGGCTTTATAATGAATTCTATGGAATCTTTAAATTGACTAGTCTTTTTGGAGTAATAGCGTAGATGTGGCTAGCGCTTTTTCTGGGCCATTACATTAAGGCTCCTTTGAGGTTGACTTCTTCACTTGGACAACATCCTTGGGAAAAATTCTCACTACGGATAATCTCCACAAACGTCACACATCATAGTGATGGATTGGTGTTATGTGTAAAAGGAGTGGAGAAACACCTAGGTGGCGTTTGGCAACCGCAATAGAGCCCGCCTAGATACTGTTTAACATTTGTTTCTGTGCCTTCCAACACGTGACCCTTGTAAAATTACTTTTTTAGCCATTTATTTTCTTAGGTGCGGTAGTTTTGCTGTTAAATCTCCCAACGGCTGAGATTATACAGAAAACAAAGAAAAGGAAAACAAAGGCTATGATTTCATGGAACGGTTCCTTCTCTCACGCTTCTTCTCCTTCTTCTTCCTTTCTCTCTCTAAACCCATTCTTCTTCTTCTTCCTTTCTCTTCTTGTTTTTGTTTAATCTGAGAAGTAATCAAGACAATTTCTAACCAAACTGAGTATTTTCACGGAATTTCTCTAACCTTCTTCTCCCTCTTCTCCTCAAAACCCATCTTTCTCTCTTAAACCTCTTCCTTTCTCTCTCTCTACCCACCTAGGTTGGTGTTCTTGCAATTCATGACGAAGAACATGTTGAATGTGGAGAAAAAACTGGACCTCAAAACTGGGTTCAATTTAAGAACAACCCAAATCTTCAAGAACACCAACCCAGGCGGTCAGTAGAGAAAAAACTCAAGAAAATTCAAGCCACAAAAAAAAAAAAAATCAAGCCACAAACTTCTCAAGAAAACCAACACCTTCCTTCCTCCCAAACCAAAAGAAAATAACCAATTAAACTCCCCTATTGATCGGCCTAGGCATAAAAAATAACCAAAATAAAAACAAGAAAGAGAAAGGAAGAAGAAGAAGAAGAATGGGTTTAGAGAGAGAAAGGAAGAAGGAGAAGCTGAGCAAACAAAAAGCGTGGGATTTAATTTCTGTGGAAAAATTGCAGAGAGAGGGGCAATATAGTAACAAAATGACAAATGTTGAGGGAGAAAACTAGTCAATGGGTCAGACACTGAACATTGTCTAGTACAAGGCTGTTACCAAACGAAGCCCTAATCACCTTCTTCTTCACTGTGATATTGCCAGAGAGTTGTGGAATTTGGTTTTTCAGATGTCTGGAGTAGAGTGTGTTATACCCAGATGGGTGGTGGAGCTCTTGTTGTGCTGGAAAGGAATGTATTGTTGGAATGTAATTCCTTATTGTTTAATGTGATGCGTCTGGAGAGTAAATGAATGCTCAAAGTTTCGAGGATTGTGAGAAGATGAGTTCGGAGCTACAACTATGGTTTCTTAAATCACTCTTTGAGTGGAACTCTGTAAACACCCCTCTTAATATCTCTAACTTTGTATATTTTTGTACTATTTTCCTCGTTCTTTATCTTGATGGGTGTTTTTTTCTTGTATACGTCTTGTGTATGTATGATTCACTCCTTGCACTTTTAATGAATTTGTGCTACTTATAAAAAATAAAAAGAAAAAGAAAAAGAAAACCTGTTTGGTAATTATTGTCTGAAAAAGTGCTTTTTCAGTGTTTGAAAGTGAAAAGAGTTTTTAAAACTTTTCCAAACACCCCCATGTTTTTATGAATTGCTTGTGTATCTCTATAATGACTGTTAACTGCACGGTTTTTCTAGTAAGTTATGCTCGCTGGATTATATGTAGAAGCACGCTAGTCCTATGAAACCAAAGCCAGTAGAAAATTTGGAAAAGAGCCTGTGGTTACATGAGTACCAGCTCCAATAAGAAGGGTTTCTATTAGAGAATAATATTTAGATGGTAGGTTTTCTCCCAAGAGGATAGACCATTGTTATTTTTTAAAGGGCATTGTTTTTGATCCCCCTGTTTATCTGCAACTTTGTATTTGTTGTACGTATAAATGGAATTATGTATGCTGTTACTGAGTTATTTTTTGTGTTGAACAGGATACTGAATTCTCTGACCCAAGCACTGCAATCTTCGGGTGTTGATTTGTCACAAGCCAGCATTTCAGTGCAAATTAATGTTGGTAAACCTGCAAATGGCGAACTCAACGGTACAGCATCTGATTCAAAGGTTTGTTTTTAATTAGAAAGCCCTTTCTTACTACCTCTGCTACTACTGTTGCGATGAAAATGATTCTTCAATAAATCTTATGGGGATATTTGTTGTATTGATGCCCCCGTTTTTCCAAATGGACTTCTTATGACATTGTAGGTTATATGTTTTTTTTCTCCCCCATTTCCTTGATTCATAGATGCTGTCTTCTGTTTTTCTTGTGCTAGATGATAACTTGTCTTCTTACTTAAATGGATAACAATGGTAACTTTTGTTCCTTCAGGACCATGAGAAACAGTCTTTGAACTACCAAGTGATTGCACATACTTCAGTTGGTAACTGCAGTAATGAGTCTGATCTGGCTCATAAGAGGCTCAGAACAGAGGAAAGATAATGTATTATTCTGGTCTCCATTTTTTATTTCTCTAATTTTAATTTTGTTCCCCTTCTTTTTTGGGGGTTTTTTTATTTTTTATGCGGGCCCTGAGGAGTGGGGGTTGGTGTTGGTCATTTATTCCATGTCATAGTCCGCAGACAGCTAGGCCCGGATCAATTGTAGATGCTGCTGTTCTTTGATTTGCCAGGTTGCATGGACTATCCCCTAGAGAAGTATGTCACATATTATTTTATTTGTACTTCAAATTCAGATCGATGATTCCATGCATATATAATGAGAAGCTGATTTTATCTTTCAACTCGACTCGCGTTATGTTGCTCTTTTCTGTGCCATCAAAACTTTGGTATTTAGTCTAATGGTTCAATCCTCTTTGCAAAAGCCAATTTGGTCCTCCTTGTGAACCTAATGAAGGAGAAGCCAATGCAGCCCTTCTTGCTGTTAACACTGCCATTGAATTCAATCTCCCCTGTTGTTTCTGACACCCTTGGTCTTCTCAGCTCTCACAGCAGCTTGATAGCATTCAAGATCCACAGGAGAGCAATTTTTTTGCACTTACAAGCATTTATCTTCTTGTTGCGATCAAAGTCTGCTCGGCTACAACTAAAAAAAAAACCCACCATCTATGGCTGCCC
Source organism: Corylus avellana (assembly GCF_965113065.1). Lineage (NCBI taxonomy): Eukaryota > Viridiplantae > Streptophyta > Magnoliopsida > Fagales > Betulaceae > Corylus > Corylus avellana. The sequence goes on from NC_142494.1 coordinate 26,663,875, forward strand.
TTTTCTTGGCCCTTGTGCCAAGAAATTATTGGACTGGGTTTCTGTCCATCTCAACTTTTGTTTGTTTTTCCTTTTGTGTTGTACTGGTTGGTTGGGCTGTCCGTAGAAGGCCTTCCCGCCCTCCCCTTCCCATGTGAACTTTTCTCATATTGTAATGGATTTTCTCTTGCTAAAAGAAAAAATGAAAAAGGAGAGACCTTGTTTTCCATGGATGGAGAAACTTGGAGATAGTAAGAGTAGAAAAAGAAACATATTATCATGGTGGAATTTCAGTCATGATTTGGAGCGGAAGAACTTGGAGACAAACCAGATTTCTTTGGCCGAAGAATAGAAAATTTCTAGGTTGTGACTTATGAAATATGGGCAAGAACAAAAATTTTCAGGTATTTTGGTGCGGTGACGCCCAACCCACTTTCTTTTTCAAAGTATAAGCATAGTCAAAATATATGCTCTTCGTGCTCATTTTCTTATATATAATACAATTATACAACTTGAATAAAAAATAAAAAAATCAGCTTAATTTGTATGCTTACTACATTAATTCTATGTTGGTCAAACACTCCCCCGGCCATCATTAAAAAGTTGAATTGCAATAAAATTGAGAGCAATTAATCTTATCTCGAAACAAAATGGAAATTGCACTAATGACTTCATTGAAACTTTACTCACCTACTTCTTGGGCAATGCTGTGTTGTGCTTGAAGTGCGTCAACAGCCATCCAATATTGAATAATGTATGACCAAACCTAAGAGTTCTTTCGGTGGATCATCACCCACAAACATATATTTTGTCTCTCTTGGATTAGTAATCACATCACCTTCCCATATGACTTGTTTTTTTTTTTTGATAGAAGTATAAGTTAAAACAGCCTTTGGGTTATTTTTGATGATACAAATAAAAAAATATAAACTAAAAAGCTCTAGAAAATTTTGAGTATAATTTGGGCAATATTATTGTTGTGTGCGATCAATTCATTATTTAATCGTGGAAGAACAGAATTAATAAATCAAACAAAATAATTAAGGTCTCGTTTGGTAATAGTTTGGAAAGCACTTTACTGTTTTTTAAACCAAAAACATTGTTTTCTCCAAACCATTAACAAACACTGTAAAGTACAAAACACTTTTCAAACACACAAAACATTTTTTAAATATGGGCCCCACCAAAAAAAGCATCTCATGTTTTTGTTTTTGAGAACTGTGTTTTCGTTAAAAAAAGCATTTGGCAAACTGTTTCTGAAAATAGAAAATCTTGGTTAAAGCATTTGGACAATTGTTTTGAAAATAGTTTCCTCTCAAGAAGAAAATAGAAAACAATGACATGACACAATAGCTCTTTTTTCCTTACTATTATTATTATTATTTTACATTTTCTTCTTTTTGAGAAAAAAAGCAGATCATATAGATATAGCTTTCAAAACCCAAATGTCTTCCGGATGATGTGTTTGCTTTTTCCCCAACCATAGCCTAGTTTATGCGTGTTAGTTACATGTTATATGCTTAAATCATGGAACAAAGTCTGTAAAATTTAGACTTTGTAGTTGCTAATTAATTAGGTCTTCTCACTCTACAACAACCACTCATGTTTAAATGGTGGAGATTAGTCTCTTTATTTTGTCATGAAATGTTCATTTTCTTTCCTGATTGGGTCTTCTTACTCCACTACAACCACTCATGTTTAAATGGTGTCAATTAATCTCCTTAATTTGTCATGAAATGTCCATTTTCTTTCCCAATTAGGTCTTCTTACTCTACTACAACCACTCTTGAAATGGTTCATGCACCTCATATGGTAGCTAAATCTTCCGTACTGATAACATCCAATACAAAGAGTTGTGTTCAAGACCAAGGCCATGCTTGGAAACAATATAGAAGCTGGATCTTTTATTAAAAATTGACACCTAATAAATGTACAAGAACATTAATTAAAGATAACCATTCCAAAAACTACTAATGCAGAAGAATCTCCACTTCTCTTTACAATTTAGCTTTAGCTGATTTAATATCAGCCCCAAAAATGGAAGGGTCTTCGATATGTACATAAATCTTATTATTCAAAATTGTGAAAATATTATAATATCCCTGGAAACACATTTCCAAAGTCCACTCCAAATTCTCTGTATTTAAACCACTGTGAAAGAATTAAGATACCCATCTGTGATTAATTAAGCAGGCAAGTAGAAATGGCTGCAAACATGAAGGGAGACATCATGTGATTCTCCATGGTTCATCCAACAGTTGCAGACACTCATATGGGTTGGCATAGAAATAATCCTCTTCTTTTGGTCTGTCTGATATTATAACACGTTTCTTTGGGCTTCCCATCCGATTGGCATGAGCTTCCTTCACAACAGAAGAGAAGTCATCCCAGCTGAATGATCCATTGTTGTATTGATCTATTAACCCAACCAGATGCTTTTTGTCCAACTGAACTGTCTTTTTGAATCCTAAAAACCTGAAAATGAGAAATAATTCAGACAAAAAGACTAAATTCTGGTAAAACTCATATAACCAACTAAAGCATTGGCAGCAAAATATAACCTGCGATGGCCTTCAACGACTTTAGCCATGTTTCCATCATATGTAGGAACAAAAATATCACTCTCCAGGGAAACAAGATAATCCAATGCTGCCATTTGGGATGAGTGGTTCTTGATAAAGCTCAAGTCCAAGGGATCCAGTAGAGTATCTTTTTTGACCTGTGTTATAAAATTTAAAACAAATTGTTATGGCATCTCCAAGTAAAAAAAAAAAATATTGGAAGGTTGTTTCTGCTGCTTCATATACTGACCAAATTAGGAAAAGCTTCTGCCAAACTTGCCATCCTCTTTTCCCCACCATATATTTCCCCGGCGGCAATATAAATTTGAACGTTACGATCGATTCCAAGTGCACTCAATACTAATGCAGTTTCCTCTGGTGTCAAAGGGCACAAACCTTCTTGCCTTTTCATGGTGGAGTTTATAACTTTCTCCTTCCACCAAGGATAGTCATTTCTAATTATGTGTGGTTTGCCACAATTAATAAATGTGAAATTTTGGACTGAATAAAGATAATTTAACAGGAAAAGAAAATGATAAAGAAAAAAAAAAAGAGTAACCTCATTTTTGTGAGTTCTTCCACCTCATCAGTGCTGCAACCATGTGTGCAGCCAGAGAAAGCCAACATGTCCATTTCATATCTGAGATGAAGGACCAGGAAAGGTCCCTTCTCCCTCAAAATCCTGACAACTCTTCTACCCAATTCCTCTATCTGGGGAGTAAACCTCAAACCATTGAAGTTTACTCGACAGCGCAGCTTCTGAATCTCAAGAGGTGGTCCATTGTTAGCCAGCCGAGTATCAGTTCTGTTTAAATGTACAACTTTGTGCTTTTTCAGCAGAGGAAGAATCTATTAACACAGAGATTTTGGAAGATTAGTTGAACTATGCAAACAGAATCACAAACTTTAAACCAAAATGTTGATGCCAGAATTAGGAATTCAGGAACCAACCTGATTAAGGTAGTAGGACATGTTAGACCAACTGATGGGTGCCAATGAATATAAATTTTTCTGTTCAAGTCTTTTCTTGATCCTTGGTGGTAATGCCTTCAATATGCGAACTTCACCTTTCAACGACGTGATAAAATGATCGACATCAAATATCTCATGGAAGTCACTGCAACATCAAATATGTCATGAAAAATCTAGACATTTATAAAGACAAAATTTGTCCATATCTCGAATGAAACCTACCTTGCATCAGCCCAGAAAGAGGTTTTATCCAGCTCTGGAACAATAAGTGTGACATTCAAGTATCTGGCAATTGTAACCATGTCGCATATCTGCAGAGAAGATCCCAGAATAAGTGAGACACAAACATACAACTCAGACAAAAGCAATTGCAATGAAAGTAGCAGAGAGAACTCACTGCTGCTCGCATTTGGTTTAGTCCTCCATTGCAGGAAACCATTAGATAACCATTGTTCTTATATACCCCTGCAAACAATTAAGACTCATCAAATTCAGAATTGATGATAGATGAGATTAACAAATCCTAACATTTTCAGCCGAAGGAGAAAAAAAAAATAAAATACCCATCAACTGCACGATTTACACAAAACTGAATCAACTATAAAATTGAGTTATCTAATTGATGTACTGGGGAAACTCCAAACAACAAGCATAAGAGAAAACTAAAACTGCAATCAAAACTTCTATCCTATGCAAATCAATGGATTTTTCTGCAAGTAATGAAAGTAAAGAAAGAAACTGGGATTATAATTATACTGACAAGCCCAAAACTCTCACTTTTTGGTGGGGAAGGAACTTTGATTGAAGCATAAGACAATTCAAGGGGCAGAGACAATTCTGATTCTGATTGACTGAAACAAGAAGGCCAACCCTTTAACACTCTTGGCCCCCACGCCTCTCCCAGAGCCATCAACTGAACAACACAAGCACAAAGCAGCATAATTGTTATCGCCCGAATGATGAACAGCTTCATTCGAGGCCTCAAAACCATAAACCTCTTCGATTTTCCAACCTTAACTTCACTCAAAAACTTGAATCCCACCTCACATTCCTCCCTATAACCACACTTCTGATCATAACCCTCCGCTCTACACATTGTTGCAATACTACTTCCCTCCACTTCAAACTCACCCAATTACTCGCACAAACTTGTTACTGAAGCCTTATATTTATTGAATGCTTCAGTGTTAAAAATTAACTTTTAACAGTGGTAATTAAGAACATTCACTCAAAATTTTTGGTCTAAACTGTCTCAAGTACAGATTATTCTAAGCACATATATATAGTAAATGTTATCAGCCCACGAGGTGCTCATAAATAATCAAACCTCCTTGAAAGTCTAAACCTTTCTCGATTCTTAAAACATTTGGCATTAAAATAACAAAACCCAACTCTTATATAGCCATAAACTTAACCTTAAAAGCACCTAACTCTGTCACCATCTTATACTATTCCACCACACTGATTTTTAATATCTGAACCAAACCCAGAAAAGATTGACAAAAAAAAAAAAAAAAGGAGCATGGTTTTTGTGTCAACTAAAACAACTTCACTAATAAACTACTTCTGGCTCTTAACCTTATATAATCCCCAAAGATTTCCCTTGAGGATTTGTCGGCCAGATCCCGGCGATATTGGCCGGAGAACTGGGTCTTAGGTTGTTGAGAGAGGAGAGATAAAGTCCTAAGGTTTTAAACTCCCAGAACTGAAACCCAAAAGCCTGTAATTGAGGCGCTAAAAGTGTATCAATGAGAAGAATAGACGTAAAGGTTATAACCGTACCATATTATGGCAAAGTAATTTTTTTTTCCACTCTTTTTTTTTTTACCTTTTTTTTTTTTCTTTCTTTTTAGCTTTTTTACCATCTTTTCTTCTTTTTGTGTGTAGTTGTTTCATTTTTTGTTTTTTTGTTTTCCTTGTTTGGCATGGTGATTCCTTGGTAAAAATGGGCAATAAGGGACTTTGTTATTGCATTTATGATTTATCACATACATTAATAAATAAATTTTGGCTTAGAAAAATTTTTTTTTGGCAACCCTAGGCAGAAAATTCTCAAGAATATTAAGTTTTTACCCCAAAAGTACTTGGACTCTTTCAAAACAAATCAACTGAAAGGAAAATTACACTTGGAAAAAAAAAAAAAATAGAAGACAAAATTAGGCCAAGCACAGCCAGATTATTATTATTTTTTTTAAAAAGGACTTTATTAGATAAGATATACATTATTTTATCAAATATAAACTGATCCAAATGTTGATTTTTTTTTTTTTTTTTTTTAAAAGGACTTTATTAGATAAGGTCTACATTATTTTCTCAAATATAAACTGATCCAAATGTTGACAATGTTCTAATATTATCCAATTACTGAAACCTTTGTTAATGTAAGGTGGTAGATGTAGATCATATATCTACTACCAAGTAATTTTATTTATTACTACTTGCTTAGAAAAAAAAATATATTTATTACTTATCTTTTATCTGCGTTTGAGAAAAATATATATTTCTTTAATAAATAGTAATTACTACAATTAACCCTTCAATAATTCATATTTTTGACAATTTGGGAAAAATAAATAATGATAGTTATAAGTAGTATATATTATTTATTAATACGGACAAAGTTTTCATTTAAATTGAATTGTTAAAATTCTTTCAATAAACTAACATCTGTCTTTAGAACATGTGATTTTTACATGTATTTTTAATAAAATAAGTAGTTATAACGTTCTTTAAGGGCAAATATTAATTTAATATAAAAAATTCATTCAACACCGTTATCATATTAACAACTTACTACAATAATGCCTCTTTTTTTTTTTTCTTCCTTTGTCCATATCTTACATCTTTAGTGCCAACTGAGTCTCCACCCATTTATAAAAATTTCATGCTGCAATTAATGGCTTTTGATGGCTCTAATTGTCTTATAACCAAACAGCCTATAAAAAAAGTACAAGTGACTAAATGTGGGACTTCTTAAGTGGGCACAGTGTAATTACTGCATACTTAAATAGGAGTTACACCAGGAAAGAATGGAAAAAGCCCAAAAGGTATTCATAAACCAAAGGCTATAAAACACACTTTTTTACGTGGCACTTAAAATCGTCATTAAATTTTAACTTAAAAAATTGTTATTAAAATTTTAAATGTAATGATATTTTGTACATACACGTGAAAGAATGCATGTTTCAAAGTGTAAGAGTAATAGTGTGTGTAGCATTTTTCTCATGCTGCATATTACACCATCTCTGTCACTCCTATCTTAATCGAATGATGTGGGGTGCCCATAAGCTTTTGGATTAACCGTTATTATAAATAAAAATTTAACCCCAAATGATAGCTCAATCGGTTGGAGATTACACGATCATACCTTATGAAGCGAATGTCACTAGTTCGAATCTCCCTTCTCCCCTCTTGTGCGGACATGTTAAAAAAAAAAAAAAATGAAATCTTGCCAGTGGGATGAGGTGGATGACTAAGTAGTCTCATCTGATCATTGTTAAAAAAAATATTCAAAAGTTAATTTAAATTGTTACGTTACAAATACTTGTAAGATAAAAATGTGATATATAACATTACTCGGTCAAAGACCGACATGTTTATCGAAATAGCCCTTTTTTTCTTCTAAAAAATGTAGATGGGCTAATTTGTTTGTTTCAATTTCATAAAGTCTCATGGCTTTATTAAGTTATGGACTGCGAATTATTGGGGTTTACTGTAATTAAACATGCATGTGCACTTTCCATTATTTGTCCCATTACATAATAAATTATGGACATAAATTTCTTATAAATCAATTTCAATGGCTAGTTCTTTTAAGCCGCTATTGTAAGAAATTTATTTCGTTAAATTATATGCAACAAGTTGAACTAGTTGCATCGGTTAACGTATTGCTTAAATGAAATTCATATCTTCCTACCTGTTTAAGAACTTAATATAGAATTAGAGACAAAATTCAATTAAATATCTTACTTGTTGGGCATTACTTATTATAAAAGAGTTTGAACCCACACGATAGGCTTTTGAATTGAGTGACGATCTATCGGTGTCAATAGGATTAAAGACAAAATTGTATATATATATATATATATATCGAGGAAGATGATATTTCGATTTGAGAGCGATACAGAGATAAGCTATTTATGTCTTGAAAAGATAAGAAATACTGTTTCAAGTTCACATCCACAACAACCGTGAAAGAAATCAGAAAAAGCATCACCATTTTTACAGCTTTCTAATCCATTTCTCTTGTCTATATATGTCCGTTGGGTGGATTTCGATTGTGATATATATTCCTATTTATTAAAATCTATCTAATTCTGCTACACTTTTTGCCTCACAATCCGCATCAATAATTGAAATACATTATGCATTTTTATTTTTAAAAAAGTACTCTAGCTAATTATGAGAGATAATATTATTAAAGAGGTAGAATAATGAGCAAAAAAGTACACAGATTTCTATCCAGCCAATGGCACTACTGGCTTTGTTCCTCCACCTACAAATATACCCAAAAAAAAACCAAAAAAAAAAAAAAAGGAGAAAGGAAATTAAATTCTCCCAAGCTAGATGTTTATTGCACACCTACCCAATTGCTTGCCATTAATTAAGACTTGTTTGTTTGTCAAACTAGCTTCACGAAAATTAACCTAATTCATGATTCTTATAGATATAAGAAATTAAAGATTCATTAATATTGTAACGGCTGCGCTTTTAGTGTTGTAATGTTTAGCCGTTAATCTTGGCGGGCGGGCTGTGTTTCAAATAAAGTCGATCATAACTTTTGACACGATAGTGTAGAATTTGATACGAAATTAGCAGATTATGATTAAAGGGTTATATCAATTTAATTAAAGTGTTTGATCAATTATCATAGTTAATTAATGCTGCATCTTGAAATAGCATGTGAAAGGGTTCTAGCTACTACAATTACGGAAGACTAATGCCACTTAAAAAGCCATTATGAGCTCAGGGAGAATCATTCGTCTTGATTTAATTGACGGTTTAGGAGTCAAGAGGTCAAGTTTACAATATCTTTCACTTTTCTTGGACATAGCTAGAAAACTTCAGCCAATGAAGATTCTTTTTGACAACTTTACTTCTTAAAGCCTATATATGAGCTTAGTTCACATCAAACTGATCATCCAAATATGATATGATATATAATACAGTTCATTCTCTCTCTCTCTCTCTCTCTCTCTCTCTCTATATATATATATATATATAAAAGGTTTTAAAGCACTAATGCGACTGTAGAAGTTTCATAAAAACATTTGGACCAAATGCTAATTAACTCAACAACAACCAAAAAAAAAGTTTCAAATTCTTTTGGTGTACGTGGTATTTCGCAATGAAAATTGGCCCATTTGGCAATAACACGTTGTTCTCTTAGAAATTTTGAAAGTGTCTCAATGTGACAATTATTGCACACGTGTTTTAACTAAGTGAGCCACTTCCTATCTTATTTTTGAAAACATTTTCATAAAATCTCACATTCCCTCTTTCATTTGAATTAGAAGTGATCTGGTGCATGTAACCATTCTTCTCTACTCAATTTGAAACAAAGAAAGAAAGAGACAAGACAGGCTAAGTTGAAACAAATGGCCTCCACGTTTCAAAGAGCAAAAGAACCAATCAATGCAAAGGGAGGGATATTTATTTATGACAGCAAGAGAGCTGCATAGTTCCTTCACATAAGACATGCAAAGAGGTGAAGGAGGAAGCCACCTCCACGGCTATAACAGTTGCATGGGCCTCACCAACATTGATATCAAGAACATGCATGGACCTTCTTGGCAAAGGTAAAAAACTAAAAATGATATGTTTTCTTCATAGTTAGACTGAGACATAACCACTACTTATTTCACTATGATGTTTTTTTGTTTACAGATTTACGCATGGAAGTAGATAGAGAGTCAGCTAGCTAGCTACCATCCCTTCACAGCATACTGTCACGGATAGACGACACAACAGTGAGTGTAGACAGTAGAGTACAGAGATAGTACAGATAAATGGTAAATTTAATGAAAATTCTGCAGGGCGTCTTAACTCTCACATGGGCGTTGATGGGGAAATCTCATGAATTCTCACAGCTGTCATCCTAAATGAGTCATCCACTCGTGTGTTGCACATCTGATATGATATGATATCGCATCCGATCCTCAGCTGAGACGTACCACCCGAGTTTTCGTAGCATCATAGCTAATTAGGTGACGGATAGGGTAACGTTAGCCACATACGCATAACGCATCCCTTACAGAAAATGAAAACCGGCCGCCATAATCTTCATAATCTAAATCTATTCCCATTATTGTTGTGAATTTTTTAATATATTCAAAAATTTAATATAAAATTAATGGGTTAAAGTTGAAAAGTTTAAATTATTTAATTAAATGAGTTAGGTTAGAGTTAACTTATATAATTTATATATATATATATATATATATATGTGTGTGTGTGTGTGTGTGTGTGTGTTTATACGACCTGAACCTGATACTCTATGTCTAGGATTGATAATTTTTAATGTTAAATACCTTTTTGCTATGGTAGTTTAACAACTTTATTTTTTGTCTTTTAGGGTTAAGTTTTTATTGCAAAAGGTATCTCGGGTTTACATAAAAACGGAAATGGTACCTCCGTCTTAATTTCATCCAAAATTTGACGGACAACCACATTAGCACCATTAAAAAATCGACATGTGTCCATATACCTAATTAAAAATTAAAAAAAATTAAATTAAATTAAAAACATTAAAAAAAAAAAAAAAAACAACAACAACAACAACAACAACAATTTGGGGGTAGCCTTAGCAACCCCCTTTAGCCATGGGGTGGCTTGGCCACCCCCATCTGGCACCCCCACGGCCAAGGGGGTGGGTCGGCCACCCCCAAGGGGCAAAATGGGGGTGGCTGGAACCATCCCCAAACCCATAGCCACCCTCAATATATATATATTAAATTTAATTAAATTAAAATTTTTGATGTTTTTAATTTTTTTAAAAAATTATTTTTAATTAAGTATATGAACACGTGTTGATTTTTTAGTGGTGCTGACGTGATTTTCTGTCAAATTTTGGACGAAATTTATATGGAGGTACCATCTCCGTTTTATATATACCCAAAGTACCTCATGTGATAAAAACTAAATTCTATGGGGTAAAAAATAAAATTATTAAAGTATAAGGAGCAAAAAAATATTTAACATAAAATTAATGAATTATGGTAGAATGAGACATTTAACACGAAGTTGTCACCCATATTCACATCCTTATTCGAGCCCAATCAATAAAAGCGGCCAGGGCCCAATCCCAGTAGGTAAATGGGCTGACATGGGCCTCTATCTCAAGCCCCGCATCAAATAGTCAAAAAATAAAAAACAAAACAAAAAATAAAAGGGTTAAATACCAAATACCCCCTAGGGTTTCATTTTTATCACAAGACCTCCTTGGGGTTTTGATAAAGGACTAAGTTAGTCTATCCGTTAGTTGACTGTTACGACTGACACGTGGACCAATCAGATGTTGACACGTGGCACATATTTAATTTTTTTTTTTAAATTAAAAAAAAGAAAAAAAATTGGGGGGGCCATTTGGGGGTGGCTCGGCCACCCCCTTGGAGCCACCCCCTATAAAAATTGGGGGTGGCTCGGCACACCCCCATCCGGCCAGATGGGGGTGGCCCCATGGCCAAAGGGGGGGACCGAGCCACTCCCAAATGGCCAAGGGGGTGGCCGAGCCACTCCCAAATGGCCAAGGGGGTGGCCGAGAGCCACCCCTAATTTTTTTTATTTTTTATTTTTTATTTTTTATTTTTTTAAAAAAATACATTTTTTTTAATTGAAAAAAAAATAAAAAAATTAAATAGGTACCATGTGTCAACATCTAATTGGTCCACGTGTCAATCCTAACGAATGAACTAAATTGGTCATTTATCAAAATCCGAGGAGGGTTCTGTGATAAAAATGAAACCCCAAAGAGTAAAAATAAAGTTACCAAACTCTATGGATATTTGGTATTTAACCTAAAACAAAAAGACAAAAGAAGAAGAAGAAAGCCATTATTCGCAGAATCTCAGCGAAACTACACGAGGTTTTTAGGGTTTTAAGATCTAAAAGCATTTACCTCTTCCTAGGGTTTTAGAAAGAATACTCTCTGTGCGTGTGTGTTGGTGAGAATGAGGCCGCTAAAGTTTCATGAGAAGAAGCTGCTGAAGAAGGTTAATTTTTTGGAGTGGAAGAAAGAAGATGGTCACAGAGAGGCCTCTGTTATTCAACGCTACCTTCTCACTCACCGTGACGATTACAAGAAGTACCCTCCTTTCTTTTTAATGTTCTCCTTTTCTATTCAAAACCCACAAATTGTTCTTAGCTTATTTTATGCTTTTCAGCTAGTTTTTTAATTTTGTTTTTGGAAAAAAAAATTGGGAATAGGTATTCGGGTTTGTGCCGGATGGTGCAGAAGCTAGTGAATACTTTGATGAAGATGGACTCGAAAGACCCCTTTCGGATTGAAATGACTGATATGCTGCTCGAAAAGCTGTGAGTTTGTTCGCTTCCACTTTTATTATTATTATTATTATTTTTTTATTTTTATAATTAAACTCTAGCATTAAGAGAAATAGAACCGAGAAAAAAAAAAAAAAGGATAACTGGAATGTTTAATAATTTTTTAAAAGATTTTTTGTTTTGTCTAGTACGTGGTTTACTTCAATCTTAAATGATGTTGCTGGAGGTGAGAAATTTGATTGGGGTTGAGTTGAAAACTCAAAGAGCAGATGCCGATACGGTCTTTTTAATCGACATGATTTAAAAAGAATCAAGTTGATAATAATGTTAAGATGAGCTCAACTCGTATGTAGATTCGCTTGAATTATAGTTACCTGAATTGTTTTTATTATGCCATATAGTAATTCTTGAATGGTAGGCACATATGTACTATTTAGAGTTGAATTATAACAAAGCTTTGGTGAAAGAAGGAAAAAGAAAAAAAGAAAGATGAGCTCCAATGGGTGCTGGCTTTGACAACCATGTTTTAACTTATTTTACACTCTCGGGTGGCCAAGAATTTCATCCCATAATTTTGGTTATTTTGCTTCCAAATAACATATCCATGATAGAATGTCGGTCATCTTGTCGGCAGCTTTAAAAAAGTTAAACTTCTTCTCAAGGTAAACATGCTTAGGGAGCTGATGTTCAGTTTTGCAAATAAATTGACTGCCATAGTTCCCTAATTTGATATAGAGATCCATTCTCAGAGGCCTGTATAAATTGTTGCCGAATAATTTCCAACTGCGAAACTTTCACTTTCTTTATATTTATGGAGAGAAACTAGTCTGTTATACTTCTTTGTTGCAGTGCTTGTCACAATGTTACTTTTTCATTAGATTGCTCTGAATGCAACCTTTAAAGTGTGGGACCTTGCATAAATAATTGTAATTATCCCCAAGGTCCCCAACTTGCGGATTAAAGGTTTGCAATCCTATTCTTGTGATCAGTAAGTGCAAATGTACCTGCAATTGATTTGTGTAGTTGAAGGGAATGCATCTAGAACTGCTTATTCAAAAATTTGCTGGTGAAAAGCTACTTACTCAACATCTAAGAAAGCGTCTCTTAAGCCAGGCAATCAAACTTTGTTCTGTCATCCCGCTGGGGATTTTTCATACATTTTCTGCACCATGCGGATTCAGGTCATAAGGCAGAATGGTCACCTACCCAAAATGTTTTTAGGAGTCTTGATCTTCCTGTTTCTAAAGCAGAAGGTGTCTTGAGCTGTCTAAGCAAGATCTTTCCTCCCATTTTTAAAATACATTCTTTACATCATCATAGTTTTTGAGGCAATGGAACTAGGGTCTTTAATTGTGTTGATATATGGCATATTTAGCCTGAAGCTCTTAGGGACTGACAGCCATTGTCTATAGATGGCAGATCAGGATGATTCCATTGCCATGTAGCTTGAATGAGGCTGTCATCTTGAACTCTAATGTGCGAATGAGCTCCAGCCAATATGAACACTCTTACCGCATAAGAAGTGAATGGAGGGTGTGGTTGTAACCCACTGTGTTAGTGTATAACTTAGCAATCTTAAAAAACGAAAAAAGTTATTTTACTCCCATATTCGTATTTCAGGTCTTTTAGACTATTTTTACTCCCATATTCGTTTTTCGGGTCTTTTGGACTACTTTTATGTTTGTTCCAAGGGTATGATATGTAAGAGGGTAGTGAGAACTAAATCCTTATTTGGATGGTGTAATACTGTTGTCGTTTCAACTGTCATTCATTGTTGAAGAGTTTCTGTTGACTCGTGTGTTTTTGTCAATGACAGGTACGACATGGGTGTAATACCATCCAAGCAAAATATCGATGCTCTGAAAGTGTGTGAACGCATAACAGTGTCATCCTTCTGTAGGTAAGAAAAAGCTTCACAAATGATTTCTTTCCATTCCTTTCCAGATAAATGGACTTTGGGTTCTGTTGACGCAGCCACTATGTCGGTGCAAAGCCTCTTCCTTCATTGGTATAGATAAGTGACATTAATTCTGTTCATTTGTCCACCTTGCAGACGTAGGCTCGCCACTGTTTTGGTGCGGTTGAAGTTTTGTGAACACTTGAAAGAAGCTGTCACATACATTGAGCAGGGACATATACGAGTGGGTCCTGAGACTGTAACTGACCCAGCATTCCTTGTAACAAGGAATATGGAAGACTTCGTTACGTGGGTAGATTCATCCAAGATCAAGAGAAAGGTGCTGCAGTACAATGATCAGTTGGACGACTATGATGCGATGGCCTGAGAGTAGCGCAAGATTTTTTTTTTTTTTTTCTCCTTTTGGCTGGATGAAGTAAATTGTTTAGTATTGATTCATATATAATGTAGCAAAGATGAGGCTATAACTTCTCTCGTTCTCAGAAGTCTTCCAGAGAATGGTTTGTTATCACATGTGGCTATTGAGGAAATTGGTGGATACTTTTCTATCACATGTTGCTATTGAGGCAATTGGTGGATAGTTTTCGTCTTTTTTTTTTTTTTTATTTTTTTTATTTTTTTTTATTTTTTTATGATTATTGATCATTATGTATATTGCTTTGCTGAAGATGTTGATCATATATTAGATTCATATAAAAATAAAAAATAAAAAATCATCTTCTCAAATGTTGGTGAAACTACTATATCAGATCAGTGAACTGTGAAACGGCCGACGAAACAGGTATATCAGAGGCTGATAAATTTCTAAAACACCAGAGGACAGTTTTTGGGAGAAAACAATTTCATTTTCATTACCAAGGAGCAATACATGCTAATATGTTATAAAGACTCAAACTAGACATGATTTTTTAAAGTCTCACCCCTTCACTCATGGGGATAGATAGAACAGACATGTAAGTGTTGTATCAAAATGGGTAAGTTTTGGTAACTGCATTTTGCATGAAAACACATAAAATGCCCCTGATTTTTGTATGATCTTTAGCTTTTCCCCGCATTAATTGCAGAATGGACGAAGTCATCGCACTGCTTAACCTCACCGGATAGCACATCAGCTAGAACACCGATGATGTCAAAGGCCTCCTGCAAATCACTTGCAGAATTCATATCATCGAGCCATGCGAGCAACTCCTTTGAAAAACCTACCATCTCCTTCACATTCACTAGTTTCTCTTTCATCACCACCTCCCACCCTTCCAAGCTTCCACTCTCATCTTCCCCTTCCGAGGCTACAGAAGTTCCTTCTGCTCTAACAGGCGCTCCATTTGCTGATTTTTGAACTTTGAAGAAACGCTGCAGCTGCTCAATCAAACCAGTATAGACAAGCATTGGTCGAATGATGGATAATAGATCATCAGGACCATCTGATTCAGTGCTAGGGCTTCTGCTAGGGCTTCCGGGATCCGTTTTGACCATGGCTGTTGAACTGGATGATCCACGAGTTGACCGGCCATGAGTGTGCTGCATGTATGCATGATATATTCCACGCTGCAAGAAGGCACAGCGGTGCTGCAACCAGGATTCATAAGACTCCGACAGGAGTGAATTCACCATCATAAATTGGACAGTTTCTTCAGTCCCCACAGAAGGTTGTGTTCCAGATGGAGTGGAGGGCCGGGAATCCGTGGAGGAAGAGGTTAAATATGCTGAGACAGCTTTGGCCATGCTATGACGCTGAGTGGGGATTCCATGATCAAGAAGGTGACGAGCCATTTGGATCATGAAAGGAAGAAATCTGGAGTTGCTCTCGCTTCCTCCACCTCTGCATTCTGCACTGAATGATGCCCCAGTTGCAAATCGAGCTAGCATCTACATGACAGAAAATCCATGAAAATCCAATAAATACATGTAGATAATTCAAGTTACAGAACCACACCATAATTTAGAAAGGAATGCCCCACATTAGTGCATATATGGAAGAAGGATGCATACCTCAGTACAAATTGATGTGATCCACCAAAAATGGCATTAAAAAAAAAATTAAAAATTCCCCACGGTACCTTCTTATTTCTTAATACGTTATTTACATCCAAAAAAAGATAGTAATACTCAGAAAAAATTTATTTCAGCTTACTTTATATCAAGAGAAAATCTTAGATAGGATCTTTATTTCAACCCGTGGGTACTTGAATGTACTGTAAAAGAGTACTCAAAACGCAGAACTCTATCTCAGTTATCCATTGTGACTTGTGAGTGCAGGCTTTTAATTGCAATCCAAACACAATTTAAACATGATAAAAGTAGAGAGAAGGGGTAAGTGACAAGCAAAGGATAGTTATGTACCAAAACAATGTCATATGTCAACAGCCGGATCCTGCTTCCATCAGCACGTCCAAGATTATTGAGGTTGTCCCAGAACTGGTCAACAAAGCGAATATACTGTGGTAGAGGAACAGAAGGACCTCTCACAGGGAATAAGGAATTACAAAGGGATTCATTATTCCTAAGGGCTGCACCTTCCCACTCTTTCTTAGGATTCTTCAGAGCAGCATCTGCTCTTTTGGCTTCCTGATGACATTGGAAATGAATGATATTGAAGTAACTCACAGTCGTGTAAACATACTCCCCACGTGCACTTCCTGAAGGGCCAACACCTAGGTTCACCCGCTTGCTGTATGAGTAAACACCCAGCAAGTCAGTAGGCCTCAAACTGTAACCCTCTCGGCAAACCATGCATGCCAACCCATCTTCCTCCTCCTCCATGTCTTCCAGACCTTCAAGGACTGGCCGAGCAACAACAATTCGCTCACCGCCATCTGAAGCTAGTTCCTGTCGCATTCCAAGCCCCTGTTCCAATTATCAAAATGATTATTAGTTTTTAACACTTTACCTCATTTTATTGGAAGCAACAACGATATTTAGACTGCATTATGATTCATTTTAATGTCTTGTTGGCTTCAAATGGCTCAATACTAGGGAAACTGTGGAGGGAAGCATTAAAAAAGAAAATAAAAAGAAAAAAAGAAAAAGGAAGAGGCTAATGAAGCTCAGCATCTGATAACACACATATCGCTCCTGGTATAGAGGAGAGTACCCCCATGCATGGGAGATTGGGGGGAAAGAGAAGAGAGAAAGAGGAGGAGGGGGAAGGGATTGAGAGATTTTCAACAATCCGTGGTAAGAAATGTATATAAACTTCAATTAGAGGATACAATCCGTGGCATGTATATAGGATACATGCCTATAATCTCCGATTTCTTTTTCCATGGCATGTAAATCATATGCCACTGAATAATAATCAACAGAAGCTATTGAATTTAGCGAATATAGGAACGCATTTTGATAGCATATATAGGTACATAAAAAAGCAGAAGTTATGCAGTGGGTTCAGTGGGAAAGTACCTGAAGCAACTCCTCTCTCTTCCTCAAAGCTCGACGCCTCATTTCATCCCTCGTTGCATTCCGCAACCTACACACCTTCTCCTCCAAAAACCCATCTCCTTTTCCTTCCTTATTAGATAGTGTGTCTAACAAGTTCTCAGCCCTTGCCCCAATTTCATTTTCTCCAGAGACTCCTTCCAGAGCATGAAGCAGTGGTAAGATTCCACCCTCGTCAATACACCTTTGGGTGGCCAAATGCCCCATTGACAAGCCCCTCAGCATAGACAATATAAGTGGTACAGAAGGCAGTTTTAAACCCATTGCCCATTCTGCGCTGGATCTAAAGCTGGCCTGCCCCGCAACTGCAAAACTATTGGTCAGATGTCTGATTGCAAAACCAGTAATACCCTTTTCTAGGATAATGTCCTTTAGTCTCTCTCCACAGGAGCTTGTCTTAAGCGACTCTGAAACTCTAACAAAATTTTCGAGGGTAAACCTCTGCTTGGCAGCTTGCTGAGCAAGGTTCTCATCTTTAGGATTGTCTTGGTGTTGTTTCTGCAACCGGTCAAATTCACCCCAGTCTTGCAAGTAAGGGCTAAAATGCTGGACCAGTGCATCCATTGCAGCAGGTTCACCATATGTCAAGTAGGGCAGGATTCGTGCAACCATCTCGGTGTTCCTCTGCTGTTTGTTTGATTTTTTATGGCCTAAAGGATGTGACAGCCTTTCCAGGAACATGAGAACTATTTTCTTGGCCTGTTCACCAGTGCCGGTTTCTTCGCTAGTGACAGTAAAAGCACTCTGTGTAATGCTAATGTTGTCGGTTTCGTTTGCTTCCAACGTCAGACTTTCAACAATCAAAAGAATTCCTTCAGCTGGCTCCATGGCCTCCACAGAGAAGGCACGCCTTGCTGTTTCAAGAAGTAGACCTAAAGCTCCTAGTCTCAATGCAGCACGCCTGTTCTCTCTTATTTTGCAACAATGCATGAGGAGATTAAGAACCGCAACCAACTGCTCTTGATTGGACTTAAAATCATCTCGCAAACGCTGAATATTTAAATGAAAGTCAGATGCCTTAATAGAAGTCAGGAATAGTCTTCTTTTACATAACAAAGAAAAGTCTTTGAAGACAATTGAAGTAGAACAAAATTGTAAAGAAAGATACTTAATCCACTTTTACAGTTACAATATGGTCAGGTCAAATGGCAAGAAGTGGTTATTGGAATCTGATAAGAGAATGACTAGAAGCACAGGATATACATTCATCTGACCAAGTGCAGACATGATATATTAATATATGTAAATATATGTGTTTATAACATGGCATTAACGCATAACTTGAAAGAATAATTTTTTGAAAAAGAAAAAAAAAAAACAGCAATCTAGGAAATTTGTTGACTGGATTTTATTTATGTTCTTTCTGATAAGTATTGAGTCTATATTCCTATCAGAAAGTCATAGGCAAATTGCACCTCCCATACAGTGAAACACAATTCTTATTATTAAGAAAAGAACCTATGCTTCATTTAAGATAATACAAACTATTTTCCACGTACAATTTCTATTTATATACATAAATAATTATTTGAAAAATGAGAGGCAAAAATCTACAAATCGAACACTATGGTGGATTTACTCTGTGATACCATTTTGACTGACATTTCATTTCATAGATAAATAATTATTTATAAGAGGTTAAATGCTTCTACAATGTCCATGCGCCTTAGAGCCTTCTCTGTAGTTCCACATTATCCAGCCTTTTTTTTTAAAAAAAAAAAAAAAAAAAAAACCAACATTGCTATGGGCAGTAATAATGCAATAATTTATCTCAAAATCCTCTGCCATTTTCTTCAGCCAAAAATTCTGATGTGCCCAAACAAAAATGACCTTGTAAACATTTTTTTTGATAAGTAATAAGTATATTATCAAAACACGCAAAGGAGAAATCAGAAAAGGTGACCTTGTTAACATATTGTTGAATTTCAACAAAATAGAATTAATCATTTCAAGATAATACAATTTTAGAGCAACCTTTATTTATTTATTATTATTTTTTTTCTAACAAGTAATCACAAAAGTCATTAAAATGGGCAGACACAACCCAAGTACACAAGGAGTATACCAAAGAGAAGCCTAGCTAGAAGCAGAGAATAGATCTAAGAATACGGAAAAGAAGTTGCCTACACACCTGGATCATGCCCAAAATAATTTCAAGGCCACCATATTCACGAACTGCAGCTGCTATGGCAAACTCAACCTCTGGATCTTGTGTCTCTTCTCTATCTTCCTCCAATTCTTTAATCATAGGTTCAGTTGCTTCACCATCTAATCCCTGCCAATAACCACCAACATAAACGTTACTTGCCTCTCACTAGAACAAAAATGGACCGAACATTTAACATTCACTATCCTCATACACAATCCTTCAACAGTAAATTTTGTAAATGCTTCTGAACATCAAAATATCGTGATCATTTTACAAAGCACCAATGTTAGATGTGAACAACAAATGCATTGGATAGATCTCAAGACACAGATAGATTCCAAGGGCAGAAACCATACACAGCCAACCAAGACACAGATAAAAGGTAAAAAGGGAGTTCTTTTGTTCTTTGGGACCACACTTGTTGATAAACTGAGCAAGCTATTTGTTGAGAATAATAAATTAAAAGATAGTATCAACAAACCTGAAGACGGTAAGTCACAGTCATAGGTGGACAGTCTTTGGCTGAAGCAGCAGCGCTAGGAGATAACAAGGTAGTGTTAGCCAAAGTGCTTGAAGATTGACTTGACTTTCTCCATACTAGCTCGTAAACTTGAGCAATGCTCAAATCAAGAGAGATGATATTCCCAGCAACTAGCAACTCCATGCCATAATCATCTTCAAGAAGACCCAACATATCCAACTGATGGCAAATTTTATTCTTAACATCACGCATCAATTGGCCAATCTCAGCACTGGAATAAGGATTCTTAGTCATTGATCCCCTGATGAACTCTTCCTGCGTGTGTGCCTTGTTAAGAACCAACAGATACACAGGCTCTTGTTTGGATGGGCAGATCAGATTGCAGAGCTGCTCTAAGATAAACTGCACATGCAGGTTAAAATAATTCAGAAATGGGAAATCACATAAACATGATACAAACACTTGAGCTACATACTCATAAATAAAACAACTAATATAAAAATACCAAACACTAAAGTTGTATGATCTAGTCGATTATACATCACTCATCCAAGAAGTTATTTATGTGAATGAAGGTAGGACGCAAAAAGAATCTCAAAATTAAGTTCAAACAGATTGGAAACAGGCATATTAGTACTTTAATGATTTCAAATTTTTCTATATCTGATCAAAGAAGTTAAAAAATAGTAATAAAGCAGTAGCTGAAAGGAACAAAATAAATGGAGTACAAAATAAGTATGCCATCCATACCAGACAAGTTCGTCCTTTTTGCTCCTCCCTGTGATTTTGCAAACCACATATACAGGCCCGAATGAACTGTCGTTTGTTTTTGCTGCTTTCAAGCAAAAGGCTGTCCAAAAGATCTTTTAAAAGTCGGTTGCAGTCACTAATCAACTTTGTTTTTTGCACTATCAAGCCACGAATGACAATAAGTGCTTCAAGGATTTCAGAGAGCAGATTGTCTTGCATGAATCTGGCACCAAGATCAAATTGTATTAGATATGAAAAAGGAAACGAGTTTAGCACAAAACAAAAACTGTATGGAAGATGATATACCTGGATCTAATATTGGGAACCTCTAAAAATTTTCCAAGGAGCTCTATAAGCTTGTGAAGAATAAATCCCTGTGAAATGTCAATATGCAGGCTCCTTTCCAGAGACTCTATATTACCCACCTCTTGGGTAATTAATTTACATATTGTACGTAGACATCCACGCACGGTCAAAAACAAGCGGGCATCTTCTGAATCTATCATCTTGAAGAGCAACTCGAAATACTCAGCAGCACTTTCCCCAGCAGACAGTGTTGCCGGCAACAGAGACACTAGTAAGTTCAACAACCGATATCTTCTTGATGCACTCTGGGCACAGAGCAAGCTCATCAACATGCACATTTCTGACCTTATTGATTGTGAGCAAGCACTCAGAACAAGTTCTGTAACCCATGACCCAAGTTCAAATGCTGATAAGTCACCCTTAGCCATTTTACAAGCACGCCGCTTCCACCTTAGTGCATATTTAAGAGCCAGATAATCATGTTTTTGGGGCCGAGACCTTTGGCCCGCAACTTTGACTGCCTGAGACACCTTGTATTGCCTTCTAACAAAATCAAGATAAGTTGCTCCCTTCTCCCATTCAGAATAGCTCAGTAATTGGATATCCTGAGTCTTATGGGAAGCATCCCAGTTCCTTTCCAGTGAATCTGGCTGAGACTTGCTCCCACTGAAAACACCACTCAAAGACCCGGACACATTAGGGTTACTTTCATCCTTTGTCTGCAAATCAGGGGCAGATTTTCCAATGGCTTGCTCTTTGTCTGCAGTATCAGGTTTTGGAGGAGTACATGCCTGAGATATAATCCTCAGACAAGGAAGAATTACATGCTCAGATATCGCAGGATGTTTGGCACCCAATTTAATAGAAGAAAATAACAGTTGAAAAACAATACGTAATCTTGATTCCCAGAACTCATCAGCCAGAGAACACACTTCAGAAAGCAATAACAACTCCTCACGGGTAGCCAGAGCAATGTCCATCGAGCGATGATGTTCAAGGCAATACATGACTTTCTTCTGTATAAGGCCGTTCAACTCAGTCACCGCTTTTATATCACCCTCAGAGAAAGCACAAAGTACTGCCCTTGCTTGAACACGGGCAGTTTTAGGACCTTGATGAATGTTATTTTCAAACAACTCAGATAAAACGCCAGATGCAACAAGTTGTTTCTTGGAACTTGCATGCTTTGATAGCTCCTGTAATACTTCAAGGCACTGTGTCACAAATGTAGTTGCACAGCCATAGCAATTATTTGGAGACCTAGATACCACAAATCTTGAAGCAGCAACTCCATTATCAGAATGTTTCTGGTGCAAATAACTCATCAAAACACGACGTAACCCTTGCAGTGTCTGAACACTTTTACTAACAGAATCAAAAGCTGCTTTACACTTCTCACCATACAGGACACCAAGAAGAGCAATTTTACGGTTTATCTTAAATGAAGGCCCGGGCAGAGAGACCATCATTTGCTGCACAGAGTCTTTCTGTTGTGAGTCCATCTCATTCTCACCAATGCTTGATACAATCTTAAGCAAGGGTTTCTTGAAGCCCAGGAGTTGCTGATATCTCCTATGAGCATTTTCTGATTCAGATTCTATAGCTGCTAAACCCCTCTTCATATCGTCATCATTCTCCATGTTATCAAATGTAAAACTTGGCTTTGCCATGAAATTGAACTCAAAACGGCCATATTTGCTGTACCCACACTCATTGCATAGAAAAGAATCCAGATTCTCATAGTTGATATTGCGGCATTGCCTACATTGATATGCATTCTCATGGCAATTGCCACATATCCCATGCTTATCAGTGACAGGTCGACTGCAACGAGGGCATTGCAATGGTTCAAGGGATAAGGCCTGTAGATTTTCATAGAAAGAATCAAGCTCGATCATGAAGTTGCAAGCAGTGATTGGAATGGGGAACTCTACTTTTAGCTCATTCTGATTGAAAGCAAGATGACAACTCTTTGCACGCTTCCACAGCGACCAATTATTTTTCAATTCCGATAAGTCAGCAACAGGCCTATTATTGTAGTACAAGTTCAAAACTTTCACTGATTTAGACTTTCGAGCATCATGAACATTCATTGTCACGGTCTGAATGGTATAACTCCCTGTGCATTTCACTATGATTCGGTTGTCAGTAAACTTTGTTTCGGATTTCAGACTTTCTAGCTTCATCCTGCTGTAAGGTACTTCAGGTGAGCTGCAGGCCACACAAGGTTCACTCTCAAGATAGTACCCATCAAATTCCACCAAAGCACTTAAAGTGTTGTATATGCGGGAATTTGGATGATTAGCCAATAGCTCGTTTTGTGAATGAAGTGTCTCAAAAATGCATCTAATAACATCAGGGGTCAAGCATCGATCCACAAGTTCAGCATTCTGTGACTTTGAGCCAATATCAGGGACTTTCCCCAGCAACCATGTGACAAGTTCTGCATATTCAACAATGTTCTGACCATACATTGGCAATATTTTGAATTTCTGCAGGAGAGCCATTAACAAAGTTTCCTTGAATGACTGCTTCCCATGATGCCAGACACCATAAAGAACACACTTGGCCTCTGCACGCACGGAGCTTGAATTCCATTCCAGTAGAAAACTATCTATGAACTGCCTCAAGACATCACCACCCTTGTCGGTGAAGATATCTAACACTGACTCCATATCTAAACAGGACTTCTCTGAACCAGATTCAGTTCCATCTTCACCTTTCTTTTTCTTCTTTGAATCCAGAGATTGAGTACCTGATTTGTTTGAACTTATTCCTGTCTCCCCTGCTTCAGTTTTCTGTAAACAATGGCCAATATCCTTTCCTGTATAGAAGGCTAAATTTAAAAGTTTTAATGTCTGAACAACTGACTCCTCTCCAAAATAAAATATTCCATTCATCAGGAAGGGTAAAACATCTCCATGCCTCAAACAGTATTTCTGCCAGTTCCGAGGCCGTGCAGCAGCTACCTCAGCCATAGTAGAAAGGCACTTCACAATCTTAACACTTCTCTCATATGAGACAGGGTTTTGAAAACCACCAGATTTGTCTCTGTGTTTTAAGAGTTTCTTCACTTCAGTGGAGAACTGCCAAGAGTCTCTAACACTGTAGTAGTGAGTTTTGCTTCCACAAAGATGCAGGAAAAGCCTCCTTGCATATCTTCTTACAAAAGTTGTATGAGGATTGTTAATGTAACTGCAGAGAACATCCTGATATCCATCCAGCTTCAAATCCTTACCATATGAAGTCTTGTAAACCTTCTCTTTCTCACCAGTCTTGTCTTGTTTTTCTGGCCGCACCAAGGTGTATACCAGTCGGAAAGCATTCTCTAACAGTAGTCTATGGTAGTCCATAAAGATGTCCGTCCGATGGGCTTTAGCATATGAATCCGAAAAGAAAGGAGAGAAATTACCTGCTGGTAGATCCCTTCGTACTGTCAGTAGAGACCCACATCCAGAACCAGGGCCCAAACCATGTGCACTTTCATAATTAACTGAAGGGGATTTAAAAACATGCACAAGCTGCTGTAGTATGTCCATGAGATAGTTGATAAAACTTTGTTGCCTAAGAGAATCACAGGCTCGAAGAAGCTGCGACATGAAATCATCTTTGTCCTGATCATCCGGGGAAGATTGAGCAGCAGCTGAAGTAGAGGGTGGAATCTGGATAACACTCTTGTCGTGTTTTTCTACAGTTCCAGCTGGTTTTGGAATAGAACCATCACTGCCAGGCTGGTGCCAGTTTCGGAGCATCAATGTGAAGAACATGAAGACAAGGATTGCAACTTCCCCAAAAGAAGAGCGGGATTTGGCATTAAAAGGTTTGTTGAGATTAATCTCATCCAAAAACCATTTAATCAATTTCTCTAGATCCAGGCTTTTGGGCTTTGAACTGTCAATAAAAGGTCCACCCACAGCAGATGATAGTCTGTAGAAGAATTGCATAACAGGGATTGCGTGAACCCCAGAGGTAGTCTCCATCCATCCTTTCAACTGATCAAGAAGTTCAGAAAGAAGCAAAGAATTTACAGCTCGTTTCGAAGCAGAAATTGAAACTGGATCAGTTACTGAAGCAGAAAACTCTCCAGATTCATTGGGCTCCAAGACATGGATTGATGGAGCAGAATTCTGACCACTGCCTTCTGCAGTAACTGGCAACAAGCTTGTATCACTTGCATCATCTGGTGTGAAGTGAAATTCATGGCCATCTCCTCCTATTGAATCAATTTCAATTGGAATTTCTGTCATAGGATGATCTCTAGAGTGTGGTGGAGGATGCCGATCTAATACTTCATAACATGCCTCACACAAATCAAAATCAGGACAAATGGTACAATGCCACCTTCGCCTAAGTATAGGAACAGTGGTGCAACCGTCACAACAGTACTGAACAGATGAAGTGATGGAATCTTCCTCAATCATGACTTGTGTATTTACACCAGTTGTGTCAGAAGGTACAGGAGCAGATACTGTATTTTCCACTGCATCATCTGTAGCTAACATGGTTTGCTTTGGAAACGGAACCTGAAGCAACCTTGAAGATATGGCTAAGCTGAAAAAGACAAGGATATCTAAGTACCTGAAAAACAAAACTCAATTCAGACACCAGATGGTGCAGCAAAAATGAATATAAGTACCTGCTGGAAGTCTGAACTGCCTCATTGGGCAAAAACATAAGTTTCTTGAGTAATACAACAGCAGGTGTCACAGATCGTCCTGTATCCTTTCCATGTAAAGCAAGGCATTCAGCATAACAATAAATGAGTTCCACAGAAGATATAACAATATTGTTCATAGTTTGTGTGTCAGGCTGCTCTAATTCCAAGATTCCCCATAAGACTTGCATAAGCCCATCCACGACTTCAGAACCTGTACCAATGATACGAAAAGCAGGTTATACAAGATGGAAGTGATAACCACCTCAAAACTCCAAACAACAAATTTAACTGAATAAAACTCGTAGTCTAGTGAAGAAACAATTTTTGAATACTTTTGGACAACAAACTAGTTTTGGAAAATGATCTGCCTCCCCACCCAAATAAAACATGCTTTAGACACTAAAATTTTGCAAAAATCACCTTCTGAACTTAGCTGCCAAACACCAGATTTCCCATTATTTCGTTTTAAAATGTGATTTTTGTCCTCAAAAAGCTTTACCAAGCGGACCCCTAGTGTGGTATGCTTGATATATATTGTTGATCTACTTCCTAAAGTTTTTTGGGACTAAGGGTCCACCATCAAAATTGATGCATGTATCAGCAGCAGCCATAGAATTCAACAAATTGACATCATCAGCATTGCCCAGTTTAACATCTTTGCACCATAAAGCTCAAAAAAGAAATGAACAAGCTGATCGAAATTTGATAAGAAAGGGAAATCAAGTCAGGACCACATGTGCTTTTTGTCATTTTGACTTTAAGACTCCATTATCAATTTGATATATTTGAGACTTAAGTTTAGGCCCATTCTAAATTCGAGACCCATCACCTTTTCCGTCAAATGGGTAACAAAAATGGAAGTGAAGATACAATTATACCTCTCTAATATAAAAACCAAAACAGCAAAAAAGAAAAGAAAAGAACCAGCCCCTAATAGGAGGGGTGGCTGACCAAGATCCCCTTCACCGAGGGCAACTACCCGACTCATGGGGTGTCCACGAGCCACCCCCTCAGTAAGAGGGTTGGCCATGAGCCACCCCTTAGGAGGTGGCCACAAGCCATCCCACTATGAGGGGTGGCAGTCAACCACCCCTCTATTAAGTGCTTCTTCTTTTTTTCAATTTTTATTAGAGGGGCATAATTATATTGTTACATCTATTTTTGTTGTCTATTGACAGGAAAATTGTTGGAGGTCTCAAATTTAGAATGAACCTAAATTTGGGTCTTCAATCTATCAAATTGAAAATTGGGGTCTTTAACTGAAAATGGCAAAATGCACAAGAGTGTCCTAACCTGATTTCCCACAAAGAAATAAATGATCCTTTTTGTTTTGGATTCAACTGAAACACCATGCACCAGGAAAACCCAATTGACAATGGCAAATAAAATCTACAGCAAAGTTGCTAATTAAAGGCAGTCATGCACCTTGAGCTTAATGTGGTGGTGTTTGTTCTATCAAGAAAGATTGAAACGCGAAGGCAAGGAACTAGTAGAAGTATAAATATGAATTCATCGACTCCATTTTAAAACAATTCACTGGGCAGAAACTATTTCAGAATTGGTACACCACCAAGTTTTATTTTGTTTCATCTAACGTTGTACAAGATGCCACGTGGTGAATATGTTGCCACGTCATTTAAAAAATTTAAATGCATCATATATACCATTAAATGAAACAAAGTAAAATCTTAACCGTGAAATGATTCATCTCTATTTCAACGGGAGGATCCTCTCCATATCCTTGTCCCACAATTTTCCCTTTTTAAGGTCAGCAATCCAATGACTGCTCACCACCGGCATCAGTCCTCATGCAAATATATACCATGACCATGATGAATTTTTTTAGCAAATATCTAGTTCAAGTTTCAGGAGCATAAACAAATGGAGAAGGAACACTAAGACATATGTTAATACATGGTGAATTAGGAAATTTAACAATACCATTCATCTCCAGAAAAGTAGCCAAATTAGACCGACGCTGCAATGCAATCTTAGAGACTGCACGCATCTGGGCAGTAAATTCTTCAATAATCCACCTTCCTGCAGTACTACCAACTGCAAGCCTTGAAGAAAGTGCCACGGCTGATTTCACCACCCCAAGGAGATGCATGGTATCCTTAACCTAAATGAAAAGATTCAGTTAGATTGGACAGTGTTATGTGCAAATAAACATAAGAAGTTAACACCCAGCCTCACAAAAAGGAAGGGGAAAGTCAATAACACATAATACAATGGAATTAAGTACATACTTGATAGTATATCTCTTTTTTAGGGAATACAGCCTGCAAGACACGGCAAGCAGCAGCCTGCAACAAGGGTTCCCTGTCACTTTCAAATATTGTTTCTAGTAACTGCTTGCACTTGAGTTTGCTCAGCTCCAGTTTTACTTCCTCAACTTTTGAGCATCCTTGCGACCTACACAATGAATAAAATCTAGATAAAAGCTTAAGACCATCTGCTATGACCTGCTCCTGAATAGAAGCAGACTGCATTGACCGGCGCTTTTTCCCGGATACTGCAAGTGAGGAATTGGAACCAAGTACACGAGCTTCCATATCCAGAACTGCATCCATTTTCTCTTTCCAACCAAATTCATCTTTAGCTCGACCATATACTTCGAGTGAGTCTATTCTAGGCAGTGCAGAGCCATTAAAGGTTGGTCCAACAGTGATTGTAAATTCTTCATCAGCAAGGAGTGATTCAGCCACTGTAAATGGTATATCATACCAAGAACGCATGCCCTCATCTAATTTAACAACCCTTTGGAAGATAGTAATATCAGAAGGAATGTGGTTTGCTGAAGTATTACCCACATGCACACGAAAACCAACCATGACTATATCAGGGTTTGAATTGAGGACAGATATCTGTGAAAACAGGAGTATTACAATTAGAGAAGTTTAAGATAGAACTGAGGACATACAAATAAATCAAATAAGAATGCCACTAAAGATCAACCAAAATGTTACAGTGCAAGACAAGGGACAAGATCCAGACATAAACCAATAATTGTATCCTCATCATCGTCAGTATCATTACAATTATGATTAAGCCACTACCCAGGCTTATGAAGGACCAATAAGAGTACGAAACACAGGTACTAGGAGATATGCCAATTCTTTTTGATAAGAACTAAAAGCTACCTATGATAGCAAGGAGAAGCTAATGAAACCATAGATGGAAAGAGGGCAGACAGAGAACATGATAAATAGACTGTAAAGAAACAATACCTTAAATCCTGAAGGGATGGGGCTTTCTAGAAAGCCGTCCTCAGATGCCAAGCTCTGCTTTGCTGCTTCAGAATCACCATTTCTGATGGCATCACCACCTAATTTCACATCTGCTGTAATGCACACTGTTTTCTCAAAAAAATCAAGTGGGAATTCAGGATTTACACCAGAATAAGCTTTATTGTTGAGGATACCAGAACCCAATTTTTTAACTTTCTCCGATGCCGCATTTGCACCAGCATCAACTCCAACAGGGACATGTGAGTAGATTTGAAGGCTGCCATCGTCATGTAGAACAAGACAATGGATTTTGTCTTTGGATAAAGGCTTGTAAGCAGTTACCCCAACTATGGGTGAGGTTGAGCTCACTGCATGGCGCAGGTTTTGTGCAATTAATTCATGAGCTCCCATGGATACAGCCAGTGCAGAATTTGATTTCAAACTAGAGAAGCAAACAAATAATCCACTGCCAGCCAGCAACTCCTTCCACCTATGAAGTCCAGCAGGACGCAGCTCACCATCTTGCTCCTCATATACTGAAGATATCTCAGTTAGAGATGTTGCATTGGTACTCAGCCGACCTATCAAGGTTGTGCCATCTTGATAGGATATGAAAAGTAATTTATACATTGATGAAAAGTACAAAGAGGAGCCTTTAGCATGAATTTCTTTATCCTGAACACGAATAACTTCCTTGAGAGGCGTGGCTCCAACATTAACTTCCACTGACAACTCTAGCCAAAATAAGCTGCCACATTCTGAAAGAACAATAAGAAACATCCTCCCCTGGGAAGCCAAATAAAGGGTAGCATCCACAATAATGTCATCTTGCAATGTGAAGTAGTGCATGGGACTGATGTTGTCCTGTGACAGATCATATATTTTCACAAACCTGTTGGTAACCACCATCAACTGCACCTGAGAACCTGGAACCCAATCTACCCGCCTGATATATGCACCTTGCAGTGCTAGTTCAATGGCAAGACGGTCAGTCACTTCGCCACGAGGGTTCAAAGTGAGGACCTGGCAATCTTCATAACCAGCTACAGAAAGATAGTTCTCTATGACTGAATTGAAAGCAAGATGGACAATTTCGAAGCGAACAGCATTCCTAGAGAGGGGCTTAACATTTGTCTTGTCTGCTGTCACAGGTGCAATGGTAGCTTGTCCAATTAACTGCCCAACATCAAAGATAGCAACTTTGTCACCTTCTCCAACAGCAAGTCGACCACGAATACTGACACTGAGCAAGGATTTGACAAGAGAACCACTTGCTAAATGTGATTTAAGTTCCTTGGAATTTGAATAATCTGCCTTTATTTTTAAGTCCAATGACCCACTTTTGTATGCCTTCTTCAATTGCAAGATATCAACACCATAAGAAAGCACCTTATCCTCACCCAAATTGATTTTCTTGTCTTTTGAAAGGTTAGAGTCTCTTCGGCTAATTATTGAAGGCAACGATGAGGAGCAAAGGTCAAGCACCCGACCCTCTATCTCAAGCTCCTCCAGTAGCTGTGGAATCCTATCTTGAAGCTCTCTTGGAATAGATGGCCCGAGGGAGTTATCAACATCTGTATTAACATCTTCTTCAAAATCTGAATCACTGTCCGGCAGCTGATCTCCATCCTCGGTAAAGGGTAAGAAGGATTGAAAATTACCAGAACCACGAGCAGGAGTAGTACTAGTTCCAGTGAATTTGCGAGGCTTCAAGCACTGACAGCTACTACCCCTAACACCCCCAGCTCCACAATCACAAAAGAACCTACTTGAGCGAGAATAAACAACACGATGACCACGATGGCAAACTTTTGCACAGACAGAGCAGCAACCTTTTGATACAGTCAGATCACATGTATAACAAAAGTACCAATGCTGCTCCATGAAATTGCTGCCACTGGATGTAAATGTGCATACTTTAGAAGCAAGAGCCCTTTCACTGTTACTATCCTCTTCGTCATCCTTGTCTATGCTAGCCACCTCACCATCAGAGGTTCCATCATCCTCATCTTCATCCACAGAGGTTGCATCACATTCAAGAGATGTGGATCCCCCTTCTTGATCAGCAGAAAGAACAAGTGTCTCAGAATTCTTCCTTGATCCTACCAGCCTAGAAGCCACAGATCCCATCCCAAGAGTATTGCTAGACAATGACTTTCCAGTAGATCTTTCTGGGGTATTCTTACCAGATCCACAATCCATCAAGACAATTCCAAGAAAACCAAACAGAAACTTCAGCCCTGGAAGCAAACTTTCATCACCAGCCAGCTTCTCCATCAGCATTACTGCCCTTTCTAAAAGCAATTTCATCAACTCCTCTCCTCTTGAAAGTTGCACAACAAGATGAAAGTAGGACTTCGCTACATGAATATCAAATTGCAAAAATGCAGTATCAAGTGAAACCAGCAAAGCTTCAAAAATATGACTTTGCAGTTCTCTCGATTGCAACACAGTAGGTGAGGATACAAGACACAAGATAAAATTCATGGTTGATTCTCTGAGAGAAACAGAACTTCCTTTCGCACAGTTGGCCCCAGCAGAAGGCTCAACAATGCAACCTAAAAGCCTTTTCTCCAACCATTTAGACAACCAAAGTAAATCCATGCCAAGGAACTTATTTTGTATCTTTTGTTTAAGACCAGGACACAACTCTCCTGATAAGAGATCAACAAAGAAAGAAAGAGCCTTTACATTAACTGATTCAGAGCAACAGTCATCCAGTGAGTCAACCAAAACCAACAAATCACCGCTTTGCAACCCACAAAAATCCTTCAACTGTTCTGACATATCTGCACCAAGATAAAATTGGAAAATGACAGACTTTGAAGGGTCTTTCCTGAGGCTATCTATGGTATCAATAGCCTTGGTAGTTATCAATTCATGGATACTGCTATCACCTACTCCTCTGGCATTGATGTCCCTTAGAAAACCTTCCATGTGCTTCATTAGAAATAAGTTAGAAATATCTGACTCTTCCAAGCCCACATTTAAGCTGCGATAAATAGCTTCACATTTCCCATGAATGCTTTCAAAGATCCTATCAAACTTGACAGTCATTACTGTATCAAGAATCTGGCCAAGTAGCTCAGTCTCCAGGAGGATATTTCCTCTTGCATCTTTTATTCTGATCAGCCCATCTAGCACGTAAATGATCCCTCTTATGCTAAGAACGCAAGAAAGAAGGATTCCACTGGGACTTTGTATATTAAAGGGAAAACCGTGCAACATAGATTCCCAATAGGCCCTGGATAAATTTCCTATAGCTCTTTTATCAACGGTAGCATCCAACTTCAATAAGAGATCAAGAACAGACACCAGCTGCGAAGAATTGGTCCAACCCTTTTCAAGGAGTTCATCCTGAACACATTTGTCAAATCCAGAATGCTTGAGAAGCAATAGAGGTGAGAACAAATTAGCACTGTTCAGGCCATTATCAAGTGTAGCTAAGAAAGCTTTCTGATGGGTCTGCAAAAATCTGTGCAACATGGAAGTCAGCAGCCTGATCAGCATTTCAACTTGACCAGCTTCGACAATGGAGCAAATTAGGCCTTCAGCAACAGTTATATACTCATTGTCCCTAGATATGTTTTCTGTCCCTATTGGACTTGCACCAGGAATTGTATTTTTCATGCAATATCTCAAGATGCCAACATTAAGTATGGAGAGCAACAGGGACAGCCATGATCCATATCTAAAGAAAACCCAACCTAGTTCTTCGATTTCTTCTGCTATGTGCACAGCAAACAATTGCTGCAGCAGGCCAACTACTAGTCCAGGGAAGTTGGTGCCCTGACCAAAATCACCACACTGCCCTAAGAATGAGTGAGTGAAGAAGAAAAACTGCGCCACATCAGATAAGTCCAGATCCTGGGGGCCAGTCCACAATGTAAGCAGATTGTCTGATGCAGTGCCCATGGTAGGGTAATCCCAACAAAGCGCAAAGACATATCTTTCAACAATGAGATCTTCAATTGCTGCAGCCTTTTTACCTTTCCAGAAGCCCAGAATCCTTGAGAGGGTAGCAAAAATATCATTCCATTTCAAGCATAAGCCATCAATAGCCTGATCATTGCGGTATAGTGAAGTAGGAGGGGCTGAAATATCAATCAGTTGATTGATCAAGCTACTGACTAGAGGCTCTTCAACACATGCACCAGCCAAATTATTTACTGCAACTGACGCCCAAGATGATATATGATCGTTCATGTTACTAGGAAGACGTGATACAGAATGGGGGGCTTCCCTCAGTTTGGATCGCAAATCCAGAAGCAATGATGAAGGACAAGTATGTGGATAAAATATCATATGACGAAGCACTAGAATCAACCTTGAAACTATTAAAGCCCAGCATGACAACTGTGTGCTGTTAAACCCTGAAGTTGGAACATCAATTGCTCTAAGGGAAGAATATATTAAGTTTACCAGTGTTGCCTTTTCTCCTTCTGAAGATAAGTGGAATGCCATCAGAAGAATCTCAATATGAAAAACTGAGGGAAGGGTCCCAAGAAGCTCCTTGAGGCTAGGACATTTAAAACAAATAGCTTTTGCCTTCTCAACAACAAAACCAACAAACCCTCTGTATATCTGGTTTCTGAACAGGCTACCAGCCAAACCCACCCTACAGAAAAGAGTGTGAGCTAGCAAGGTCAGGGTCTGATCATTGTAAACAAAGATATCATTTCCAACATTCAGAATTTTCTCAACAAGGTACTCTTCAAGGGAATCAGACAAAGCGTGGCGTGTGAGAAGGTTGTGTAACAGTTCAAAACAAAGTTCATGGATACTCCCATTTTTCTTCTCTTCATGTAAACTGCCACTGCTATCAGAAATCCTGTCCTCAGTGCAGCAGCCCTGACAATTAAGCAAGGAAAGCAAGATATCAATATGGTCCCTGCTGATCTGTTTGCAGCCATCCTCATAAACAGAGGGAAGCCATTCAGGAGAGAAGATGTTTGATTCAAGAAAGCTCAACATTTCTGTAGCAGCTTGAATTGGCATGTTGCTATGACTGGAACTAGAACTGATAGCAACAGGTGGTTGATCATATCCATCTGTAGATCCGACAGAGCGACCACTCTCAGAAAAAAGGTTACCAAAAAGGGCTTCATCCTCATTGCAAACTGAATTTTCCAGTTCAGATGTGGAACTAGTTTTCGCACAACTGGAAGATGATCTCTCCACTTTAGGCTTTAATTTTACTCCTTCAGAATGAAGGAAAAAAATAAGATGCATTAGATTGTCCACCCACTGATTTGATGAGGGGAGTATCATTTTAAATAGCTCTTCAACTGTGCACCTCTTAAGTAAAGGAACCTTCTCGAAATGAACATGACAATAAGGGGAATCAATCGGCAGATCAGAACTGCCACTAATTCCTTTCTCAAACTCCTCCCAATTGAGAGCCTTATGTGTTTGTCTCTTGAGATCATGAATGAGTTTTAATATGTAAAGAGCGCTGCAGGGGAAGAAAGCTAGGGGGGGCTTCAGGTTAGCAGCAGACTTGCTGTATCTCCATACAGAAGAATCCAAATTGTCCAACATAGAAGCTACTATACATGCTTGAATATTCTGATAAATGCTCCTGTTGCAAAAAATAACCTGGACAAGCTGAAGAAACTCTTCCAATAGCAACAGAATCAAGCTCTCAAAACTACCCTCAACAGCCGCATGGCTATTTACAAATTCAAATCCAGGTCTAAACAAACTAGGCAATACATCAGCAAAGGAAGCAACCACTTGCATTAATTGAGCATCATATTCCACATAAGGAATGTCCTTAGTAAGACTTCCAAGTAACTTTAAGATCCTCAAACTGAATGAGAGTCTCTTACTGAAATCTGTACCTACCATCTTCTCATCAAACATATCTGGTATTGCAATCAGTTCTTTGCAGAGCAAAATCAGACGTGGGATGCATCCCACATGAGCAACAGCCCAATGCTGGGATAGAAAAATCAACTTATTCAAATCTTGGTGGAAAGCATGGGCGTTGGAGCCAGAGGTTTGCCTATCAGGTTGTATGCACTCAGAAGCTAATGTCATATGAAGCTGATCCAATGGTTTCCCTCCCACAGAGCAACTGATCCCTTTTAATACAAAAGTATGAAAAGCATGTCAATAATACAAAGTAAATCACAAGATAACATGACAGCAAGAGATCATGAGCTGACAACAATAGATACCTTGAAGACTGCATTTACTATGATTATCCAAATCAATATCAACACAGTAATCGGCAACCATCGGCAACAAGTCTATCAGGCTATTTACAGAAGAAGGCTGCAATAAGTCGGATACTTTATCCATTCCATCGACCAACACTATCTCCAAAAGTTGTACCAATTTATTCTGAAAAAATAAAACAAAAATTAGACCACAGATAACAGTAACCATCACCATTTAACTGATTTAAAACGAAGGAAGAAAAGAAAGGGTACATGCATCCATAGGTAACTGCACAATATATTTAAACAGTACATTGAAAATAATCAATTGTGAGAGAGAAATCAGGATGATAACAGTAAATGGCTGTCAAATCAGGAGAGAAATTGCTCCTCCTGTACGCAAATGGTTTGCTTAGCTTTTATCTCTGCTCTGTCAATGGCTGCTTTTGGGTTTGGAAATTCCGCTATTGGGTTTGAAAATACTGCCGCTGGATCTTCTATTGTGTATTCAAAGGTTGTTTTTTTTTTTTTGTTGGAAATACTTTCAGCCAGTGATGCCGCCACCGACATTGGAGCCTCACGGAACCGTGAGATCAACCAAGAACTGATGCAGAGGCATTCCAAATTTCCAATGCAGGTGAAATAAAAGGCAAACGGGTCAACGATGAAGAAAGAAAAACAATAAACGGGTTTAGGTGAGAGACAATAAAAAACAAAAGAAAAGTAAGATTAGGCCTCAATAAAATATCCATACAGTTTGCTACAGTGATTTGGCAGTAGTTGCGAATCACTGTAGCTAAAAGTCTATTTTAGACATTCGGAACATCATCTGCTAGATGAAGAAAATGGGCCAAATTAGCTAAATATAGCCAATATTGAAGTTTTAACCAATCAGCAGGAGATGCCCTTATATCCGGAGTTTGACTCTTCTACATGAATGTTTTCAAAATAATCTGCTGGAGACACCAATATGTCATTGCTTCTTGGTTTCCTTCTATGGCAGGCTACTACATGACAACTGGCACCGGCTCCGAAGATTCTCACTAGTGCCTTTTCACTAGAAGAAGCCATAACATCTTCTTTCACTTTTAGTACATTTTATTTATGGGCGAGCGTCTGTGTTTGGAAAGGATGCTGAAAGTCTAGCTATCATCTTTCCATACATAGTTATGAATAAACATGGCCACTTAATTTATAGAACGACACAACACAGAGACACAATAGGCTAGAGTCAAACTCAATATTAAGTTTATTGTAAAAGCAACTTGATTTGGAGGTTTTAGACATTTGTTGTCTCAAACAGGTGGAAATTCTGTAACAATGTAATCAGGTTGGGCTGAGCCATGGGCTCCAAAATTTCCCAAGGTATTAGGGTAATTACTTTTTTTCCCCATCAACTACAACGCATTGTTACTTTGCCCCCATGAACTGACAATCCTACTGCCTGACCCTATCAAACTACCATTTTGTGCCCAAAACCCCCATTCCGTCAGTCAAAGGCGTTAACTCAGACGATCAACCCATCACGTGCGTCCCACATGCTATCTTGAAATTTTCTATCCCACTTTTGCCCGCGGTAGGGAAGTCAGTTCATGGGGGCAAAGTGACAAAGCGTTGTAATTGATGAGCAAAGTGACAATGTGTTGTAGTTAATGGGAGAAAATGTGGAATAGAAAATTTCAAGATGGCATGTGGGGCGCACGTGACGGGTTGACCTTCTAAGTTAACGCCTTTGACTGACAGAATTGGGGTTTTGGGCACAAAATGGTTGTTTGATAGGGTCGGGCAGTAGGGTTGTCAGTTCGTGGGACAAAGTGACAATGCGTTGTAGTTGATGAGGGGAAAAAGTAATTACCTCCAAGGTATTTCTATTTTGGCCCAGGTAAGCCCAACGTTGGACTCTAACCCATGGCCCAACTCCACATAACAACAGCTTAGTTACTTAAGAAACAACAAAACTATCCAAAGTCTATTATGCAAGCAAGCCATTCAACCAAGTAAACTCAATCCTGAATGCCCAACACTATAATTGTAACTAAAAATCATTTACTTCATGAGGCCACTTTCAGTACTTCGGTAGCGACAAGAGCACAAACATAACAGGTAACTCTAACAGGTAACTCTAAGAGCCCCTTAATGTAGAATATGAATAAAGCTACAGAATTACAATCTGCAATACCCAGAAAGGTGTAACAGAAAAATAGCTTTGCTGATACAATAACATAACTAGTGGTTCTTTTTTTTTCTTCTTTTTTTGTTTTTTTGTTTTTTTGTTTTTAATTTGAATATGTTAAAATTTATCCTGCATCTCTGCTGATGTGGTTCATGACAAATATCTAATATTGCAAATCTTTATTCCTAATGTAAGTACTTCATAGAATCCAAAAAGAAAATACTACTAGCTTACCTAATCGGCTTACTAAAGCTACAATTTTCATATGCCAATGTAAAACCAGTGTCACTTCTCTAAAACTAAAACAGGTAACAAGCATCAATGTTCAACTTTCTAATG
Organism: Corylus avellana; assembly: GCF_965113065.1. Classification (NCBI taxonomy): domain Eukaryota; kingdom Viridiplantae; phylum Streptophyta; class Magnoliopsida; order Fagales; family Betulaceae; genus Corylus; species Corylus avellana. The sequence continues at coordinate 26,701,488 of NC_142494.1, forward strand.
CTTATTACTTTTTTTTTTTTGATAAGTAATGTAAATACCAAAAAGCACAAAGGGGCAGAACCCTAGTACATAAGAAGTATACAAGAGAACGCCTAAATAGAAGAAAAAAAAAAAATCAGGATTATTAATCACTAACAGAGCAAGTCAAGCAGCTGCTCAAGTGAAGAGAGTATAGAAGAAGAAGGTTGTGAGCTCTCCTAGGGGTCTCTCAGAGTCCTCAAACTATCTCACATTCCTTTCTAACTATAAACACCACAAGAGGCAAAGAGGAACCATTTTCCACACAATAGCACTCCAAGAACGACCTACCATCCACCAACAAGAAAACAAATCCGCCACACTTTTAGGCATAACCCAAGACAACCCAAAACGAATGAAAATAGAGTACCATAAAGAACAGGCAATCTCACAATGAAGAATAAGATGATTAACAGTCTCCCCATCCAATTTGCACAAGCAACATCTATTGATCCCAATAAGATTTCTCTTTCTAAGATTGTCAAAAGTAAGAATCCTCCTTAGCACTGCCATCCAGACAAAGAAAGCCACTTTCAAAGGGGCATTTGTACGCCAAATACTCTTCCAAGGGAAAGAACTAGCCTCTTTAAATGCAAGAACATTATAGAATGATCTAACATCGAATTTTCCCTTACAAGAGGGAACCCACCAAATTTTGTCCTCCCCTTCCCTTCTCATTCTATGGGAATACAACAAAGTATAAAAAGAAGCTAGCACTTCCACTTCCCAATTGTGAACCAAATGAATTTCCCCTTACAAGAGGGAACCCACTAAACTTTCTAATGCTTATTGCTGTTAGGCCAACAAGCAAAGTACAAGTCTAAACAAGCTCAATAATTTATTTATTTTTCATTTGTTGATCTTATTGTGTGAGTAATTGACAAATTGAAAAACATTTCTATTCAGAACAAGTTCACTAGTGACATCTCAAAAGTCTCTCCACCATGAGGTTCCCATGGCTATCTTAAAGCAATTAAGCCATGAGAACATATTGAATGAGATTCTGACGAATAAATCAACAACAAATATGGAGATTATTGTATTTTCCAAATGTTGCATGAACCTTCATGAGAAATAATGTGCTACATAAGGGAAACGTGTATTCCTATGGATATGAAAAACAAAACCACAAATTATCCAATCTGTTCAGTACTAAATAAGTAATATGAGCCTAATGTGCAAATGTTTCCAAATAAATCAATGATAAACAAGGTTGTTTTGGTTTTTTCACCATATGCAGCATCAGAGACAATGAATGCATGTAAGTAGAAAAATATACACGATAATCCAGAAAACCACTGCCAGTAGAGTATGTAATAACAACAAAATAGCAACACAGCCCTCAAAGTACTTGACAAACCCCACAACACATACCTCATGGCACAAGGGAACTAGAAAGTCAATTAATTAATAGCAGATTTCATAAAAGTGTCACTCAACCCTCTAACAAAAACACTAAAAAGATTGGCATCAAATTGAATATAAGAAGCATTTTTCAAAACGAACTTCAAGGTATGTACAATTTATTAAAGAGTCCATTTCCAGAACTAAAGCTAAATAACATAAAGCCTACATTAAAATTCTTAGAAGAGAACAGACAAATTAGAAGGAAAAATAAATCATAAGCTCATTCCCATGTGAATTGTCTAAGAAGCCACACAAACCTGTATACTTGAATCATCGCCATTGAATTCTGATTTTTCCAAATAAGATATAGCGAACTCCAGTGACTGTTGAACGACCGCAACTATTAATGCTTCAGCTTGCTCCACTATTCATTCAATCAAACCAGAAAAAAACACGTTAAAAAAAAAAAAAAAAAAAAAAAAAAAAAAAAAAAAACTTTGAGCTTCAAATGAAATGTACTTCCACTTTTACTAGCATAACCTTCTCTCAGAAAATCAAAGCAAAAGCCAGCGGACTACTAATAATCTAACTGATTCTGTGTAGCTTCTAAAATACTTTTCTCACTTCCTGAATCACAAACTGCTATACAGGTCGCTCTCGCAAGAAAAGCACATTCTAGAGAGGCTAACCAAATCAAAAACAGCTACAAAAACTAAAGCAAAACCAATTGTCGAGAAATGGAAAAAGAGAAACTTACGTGACAAAGATCGAGAAGCGGAGGCGATCGCAGACGCAATCGCACAAGCAGCTTGAATCTGCGACTCGTTCCACAATTGGAGCCCCGACCGGGCGGCCTCGACGCCGCGTTTAAGGATCAAGTAGAACTTCTCGAGCGCCGGTCTGATGGAGTCCTCGGACCGAAGCTTCTGGAGAAGATCGGTGGGCGAGAGGGGCTTGGAGCCGACGAAGAGAGCATCGGCGAGGTTCGTGAAGAGGAGGCTCTCGGTGTCCGCCATGATGAGCGAGACGATCGAGAGTGAGAATTTTGAAACGGATTAGTGCATGCAAGCTTATAGATTACGCGAGAAAATAGCAAGAGTGTGTAATATATGTCTGTGTGTGGGTTTGGAAGACTGGAGAAGGGTTTATAGGAAAAATGGAAAATGAGTCGAGGCGGTGGCAGGGAATTTCTTTCTTTTTGGGCTTATACTCCAACCACAAAAAAAAAGTAGGGTTTTTTCTTTTCTTGCAAGTAAAAGTGATTCTTGGGTGGAATTCCGATGTTGTTTTTCTTTTCTTTTGGAACCTTTTATTAACCTTTTGTAAAGTCATGTAGGAACCAAAAGAGCCAAGTGGTCATGGTTGCAGGTTTTCCCATTATGCTATGAAGAACAAAAATACGGCACCACATCTTCTCGGCTCAAGAGTCAAAGAGTTTCGTTTGTTACAAAATGACCTCCCTCCAAGGGAACCATAACCAAACAACATCCCATGACATGATCTTCAATATATTCTCTTTTGAACGAACTCGCCCTCCAAAAATTATATGATTCCTTTGCAGCAAAATATGATACACAGCAGCCCCCAAAGCAACCTTGCATTTTACAACTCTCAACCCTTTTTCTCTTAGTATTTTCACTCCCAAAACTAGAATACTTTTTCAATCATTTTCAAAGAAACCCCACATACATACACTTCCTGTTATGCAAGCGATGATTGACAAACCTCATTATTGGATGGAGATATCATGTCTTATACATTACCTTTGGACGGATACACACCATATATAATGTCTACAGATCATCTACTCAAGGCTGTAAAAATCTCCTTTCTCCAACCAAACAAACAATAATAATTTAACCAAGATTTAGCTAAACAATTAGTACAAAACTTATCGGAAATGACACATAAAACAATGAACACACCAAAAAAAAAAAAAAAGTGAAAACATGCAAAGATCGTCTTGATAGTTGATATTGTTTTCTTTCCCAGGGTCAAATCATCATTCTGCTCGTTAAGCGTCCAAGCTTAAGACAATCTTTGTGCAGCCTCTTTGGCAAGCAGTTTCTCCTTTGCTTTGGTCTTGGCCTGGGATTTGGTACCCATGATGCCACCTCCCCATTTCTTTCGATATTCATCATACTTGTCATTAAAGTTAGCCTGGTATTTATAAGAAAAATGAAAATTAGCCTGGTATTTATAAGAAAAATGAAAAGATGAGAGAGATTTTACGCAACAATCATTACATTACTAATAATAAATGAAATGATGCAAGAGACGGGGGATCAATCCTATTAGATATGAGTAATGTTCGAAACCACATTTTTATTTACTATCCAACATAATAACGTGACAATGCCAATCAGCCCATGTTTTTTTTTATAAAAAAAAAAAAAAAAAACTAAGGGCTGGTTAACGTTGTCACGTCAACGGGTTAGGATAGTAGAGGAATTAAAATGTGGTTTCTGACATTACTTATTAGATAAAGGTCAGCAAGATGAGTAATTTGAGAACTTGCAGTATTCGCTAATCACATAACTCACATAAAATCACTACCTTATTAACCAATAAAGTATGATACTTTGTCCTTGAAAGTAGTGAAACTTTCTCTAAAATTGTTTCATACGGTCTAGTTTCCCAAAGCCTAGAGGAAAAGAGAAGAATAAAATAAAATCTGTCTTGCCACCATTCATCATAGACTATTACCTTTACTGCCTCCAAAATCTTACTAAATTCCAATTTATCTTCATTCTTCACGGATGTAAGGCACAAAGCTGCAGCTGTCTTCTTATGTACAATCTGTTTAAGAAGAGATATCATAAGCCAGCCATAGATAGAGTCAGTGATTCAAACCTGCATAACTGAGACAATTTACTTTATATGAGAAATAATAATTGCATTGAAGAAAAAGAGTAGAAAAATCACCGCTCCAAGCCGAGACTTGCCCTTCACAATTGCATAAGGGACCTCCATTTTCCGGCACAAGGCAGGCAACCAAACAACAAGCTCAATTGGGTCAACATCATGAGCAATAACCACCAACTGGGCCTTGTTCTACATGGATTAAATTTTTTTTTTTTTTTTTTCAGAAGAATGTACAACCTATTGAAGAATGAAGTTGACTAATACACTAGCATGCAAATGCTGGCAATCCAAGCTGAAATTACATAGTGGTAACATGAGGGATCCAACAAAATGGTGAAAGATGAATCTTATAGGAGTAAAGGGAGGAATCAATGATTAGAAACCAGATAGGTATCCATCAAGCATATGGGTCGTCATTGAAAAAGGGGCAAAGAAAGATAAAGATTAAGGAGTAATGCTACACACACTCCCTCTTCCTCACACCCATTTTCACACACGCTTAGGTGGTTTTTAACACCATCATTGAATTTGGAACAGATCTTTATTGGATTTTAATCTAACGGTGATTTTAAAAGCCACCTAAGGGTGAGTGGAAAGGGGTATGGAGAAGTGTGAGTGTGTTTAGCATTACTCAAGATTAAAAGTAATGAACAGAATTCCATTTTTCCAAGACATCTTAAAGAATTGCTGTATCCCACAAAACCCATCTAGCCGCAGAGGTCAATATGAAAAGCTTAAAGCCAAAGAGACTCATCATGCACTATAATCTATGAAGCTAGCTAAAAATTAAATAATAAAGAACACAACAGCCAATTACTTAAAAATACCTGCTCAATGAGGTATGTAACATGATTAAGGCCATACTTAACAACAATGGGTTTCTTTGCCTCCACACTCTTCCCCTCGGCTTCAGCTTGTGCTCTTTTTAGAAGTCTTTCCTTCTTAGCAGCTTTGTCCTCAGGTCTATATTTGAGCAACAACTTAAAAAGGTTTGTAGCTGTGCAACATAGAATGCCAAAGAAGTTGAATATCCGGCTCCAGAAATACTTGCTTTAATACAACATAATACCATGTAAACTCATATACCATGACACTGACAAGTCTATAGAAGTTACTCATACAACACTCACATCCCATTTTATTGTAGTTACTCATATAACACTCGCATGCCATTTTTATTTGTACCAAAATTGCACCATTTTTCACATGGCTACCATAATATATTGAGCCAAAATAAGAAAGTGCTCTAAAACCAATACCAAGGTTCTTGTCAAGCGCTTTTGTGAACTGGTTTATAGCAGGAGGGACTTTCAAGCGTTGCTTCAAGATCCTCCTTTTCCTCTGAATACGAACAACATGTGGCCATTTGACAAATCTTGTCAAATCTCTCTTTGGTGGTAATGCACCACCAACGCCGAATTGCTTCGACCGCTTCTCAAACAAAGGGTTCACAACCTTTTCCTGTAATTTCCAGTGTTAATTAATGGAAAAGCAGAGAAACTTATATTCAATAAAAGATAGTCACATCCAAGTCCTCTAAACAGGAGAATTTCTTAACACTTGAAGAGAGAGAGAGAGAGAGAGTTACTTACAGGTTTCTTCTTTGCTGCTATTGGGGCTTTCCCACCTCTTTTGGGAGCCTATGAAAATTATAAACAAAAGTCAAAAAAAAAAAAAAAAAAGAGTAAACAACAAATGACCTTGATGGAAACAGTTGTACTGTTCCAATAAACACAAAGTACACATACTTACTCCTTTAGTCTCGTTACAATTTCAGTTTGAGTAAGCAAATGAGAGAAGCAAACCTCCACTCATCACGAGACAAATCATCACAAATTTTCAGTCATAGCATACATCTGGTTCTCCCAAAACAACTACCCCACTAAAGATATGCCTATAATTTTCCTTCAATATTGAATCAAAGAGAGGCCCACCCAAGTATTTGATACTCTCCAAGCTAAGCTAACCCTTTGCAAATCTGATGACTGAAGCCTATGGAAAAGACCAACTTCCAACAACCCATTTTGTAAATTTTCGATGACAAGTAAATGAAAGTGAATACAGAGCTCTGCATGTGTAACTTCAACAATTCATTATGTATAAAAGTGATAATAATCCCCCGATTTTGCTTGATTGTTAAGCATGCTTGCATCCCAATAATTTCAATGATATTAGGTACATGAATCTTCTGGAATTTTAAGGGGACAACAATGGGCATAAACTTATATGTCACTCAAAAAAGAATAATATTACCATGGTGGTGCCTGACTGCAAAGCCTAGTTGGTACGTTGACGGAGGCCGAGAAAGGGAAGGGAGAAGGCTCTGACAATTTTCTCCGTCGCGATGCTAAGCCCTTAAAGTTCTATTTTGCGATAAGCACTTGTAACTTTTACTTATTACAAGTTCGATCTTTTAATGCGCTAGTACGCCTATGCCTAAGCGCATCAGCGCATGCTTTCGTGTTTTGCAAAACCGGCCTCCAATTTTTTCCTTTTTGTTTTTGCGTTATTGGAAAACGCTCGGGATTTTTGGAAATTTCGGAATTTCCTGAGCTCGGTGACTGTGGGTTGGGATTACGATTTTGTAAGAATAATTTGTGTTTTTAAAAGATATTGTAAAAAATAAGGTGTTTGGCATTATGATTTAAAAAATACTAAATTTAAAATAGAAAAAAAAAAAATCTGCAATTTCCCTAAGTAGTTCAATGGGTGCTTATTTAAAAAAGCGTGAATTTAAACCAAAATTAAAATTTCACATGATAAATATTTAATAAAAAATTACTTTTTAATATGTTTTACTAAACACTTTTGCGATTTTAAAAAGTAGCGATTTCAAAAACATAATATTTAAGAACGCAATTTTTAAAATCACACTTATTAAAACCGCAGTCTCAAACAGACCCTAATTTTTTGAAAAAAATGTTGCAAAACCGGCCTCCAATTTATTCTTGAAGGTTTAACTTTGAACTACCAATATATTCATACAAGTAAAGAGGTGATTAACTTTGCTAAGAAGCATGTTGTGATAATCCTTTCAAATTCTAGAAGTCCTATCATCTAAATTGAAAGTCGAGTTAAAACATTATAACAAGAGCAATAATTTGGGGTGGTAAAATGTAATAAATTCTCATAAATGAAACCAAAATGCATTGGATTCTCATTCAATCACAATCTCTGTTATGGGCAGCTATAGTTATGGGCAGGTCATTGATGATGCCAAAGTAGTCTTGAAGGGCGCTGGGAGGTGTGCTATATAAAGAGAGAATCAACTATGGCTGTACACAAACTAGCGAAGGAGGTAGCAAAAAATTTTTTAAACAAGGTTTGGCTTGGGAAAACTCCTAATTATATTTTTGATTTAGTCAATTTAGAGCATTTAGCTCTTGTTATGTAGAGCTCCAGCTTTGATACTCTTTTGAATGATATCAGATTTTCTTCCAAAAAAAAAAAAAAAATCACAATTTCTGCTTAAAAACCGTCTAAAATTACATTAATATAAAGAATTGAATAATAATATAAGGAGGACTAAATTTCTTGTCATCCTAAATGTGATGTGTAATTTAAAATTATTATTCAATTTGAGATTATCATTATTAAATTTTAATTTATCGGTAATTTTGACGCAAAGACTGTGATGTCTGAAACCTTAGCTTTATTCCAATATTACATTATTTTAGTCTCCCACAATTAACCTAGTCACTCACAATACACATACTACGTGCGCTTAGAACAAAAACAAAAGAGAAAAAAGGTACACTACAAGCTAGTCCACAAACATCCAACTCCATTGTTCTGGCAGTTCCACAAACATCTTAGAATTTACATTAAAAAAAAAAAATCACCAACATTGGAAAGGTATTATTTGAGAGTTGTAGATGGGTAGATTCGGATTAGTTAAGGAGGAGTATGCTTTGAAGAAGGTGGTGGGGATGGAAATATTGGAGGGAAAGGGAATGGGAGAGATGGTGTTGGTGTTGGTGGTGGTGGGGAATGGGGGAATGGGAATATTGGAGGGAAAGGGAATGGCAGAAGTGGAGGTGGTGGTGATGGTGATGGAGTTAAACCTGGTATTGGTGGGATAGGAATCAATGGTGCTGGTGGTGGAGTTAAACCTGGTATTGGTGGGATAGGAATCAACGGTGCTGGTGGTGGAGTTAAACCTGGTATTGGGGGGAAAGGAATCAATGGTGCTGGCGGAGGCTGAAATGGGTTAGGCAAAAGTGGAGGTGGCTGGAATGGGTTCGGGATAAGAGGAGGTGGCTGGAAGGGATTTGGTATAACAGGTGGCAGAAGTGGTGGAAAGAAAAGGTCCGGGTTGGCTTCCTTTTTATCTTGTGAGGGTTTAGCAGGTTTTGAATTTGTAGTCTTTTCAGGAGTAGGTGGAAATGGAAGTCCTGGAAGTGGTGGGAGTGGTGGGAGTTGTGGCAATGGTGGAAGCCCAGGCAGTCCAGGAAGAGGGGGAAGGAAGAAATGATTTGTGGTGGGGGGAAGATCTGGGACTGCTGAGTCTTGAATTGGAGGTAGAATTGCTGAACCATCGGTTGGAGGAATTGAGAGTTCCTTGGAATCTTGAATGCTTGGTTTTTGGTTACAGAGGTTTGGCTGCTTTAGAGGCTTGAAGGTGAAAAACCCAGCTGAGAATATGTGAGTCCCTTGCTTTCTTGACTTGAGATGGAGAGAAGATGAAGTTGCTGTTGAGGCCACAGCACAATAAGGCTCGCTGCTGCTGATTAATGTGACAGAACATCCCTCAATTTTCTTCACATGTTTGCTTATTGAGAAAGGCAAATGGACTTTGAATTCTCCATGTTTATCTGTTTTCACTTCTTTCCTAAAACTCTGTCTTGAAGCACTCCCATGATCTTTGCATTCTACAGCAACAGTTGCACCTGCACTCAATTATTTCTCCACAAAGTTATTAAAAATATCCCAAAACTTGCCTTAATATATATATATATATTGATGATGAAGTTATTGAAATGAACCTGAAATGAAGTGGCTGGTCTTTGAGAAATCCTCTTGGAAACATGTGTCACAGTAGACAGTGCCAACAACAACTGCAGATGGAAGCTTCTTCTCAGGCCTAGCCTCTGAAGGGCTATTAAATGCGAGACAGAGCAGAAAGAATATAACTAAAAACACAGACATTCTATATATCGATCTAAACCTTCTAAGAGAGAAGAAGCATAATAAATTTAGGAGCTTTTCTACTTTTATATATAACCTCAGCAACAAAGCCTCTTTATGTCATTCATGCAAAAACCAGTCAACCACAAACTAGAAGCAGTAACGTAGAGAAGAGGCAAGCAGGAGATGGGAGAGTTAGATATAAAGTGAGGCCTATAGTTGGTGATTCTTGCTTTGATTACATAAAATTTATTGAAGTTTGTTCTTTTGTTGGTGCAAAAAATGCCAATGGGGTATAGTTGGGTCACTGTTGGTTCACGAGACATGTATAGAGTAGCCACAAACTTCACGAGTCTCAAAAACAGCGACTGATGACAAGTAGTTTGGGGAAACGTGTGTTTGTTGGGATTATGCCATTCACATTGAAACTGGCTAGGGAGGCACTAAACGACATTCAGAATTATGCGGAATCACTTGTAGCTTTCACTTCATTTCATAGTACTAAAGATGACACTCATGTGATCTCAATAAGCTCGAACCTTCTACAAGCTAGGCTCTTGGTGTTTTTTAGGCCTTTTTAGGTTGGGACTCAGTGGGCAGGGATCCCCTGACATGGGATCCCTTCTTTTATTTCTATACCCCTTTTTTTTCTTTCTTTTTTGGCGGTATGGGATTGGAATCTTCATTGTTATCATCCAAATTACTAGTAATTTGAGCAGACTTTTTACTGTCTGTCATGGACTCTTCTGTTATTTTTTCTTGTTCCATTTTGTTTGCAAAAATTAAGAATAATAGGGTGTCCGAATCCGGGACTCAGTAAGCTTGTGAACTATTCAAACCCTTTCAACTACTTTAGCATCTAAGCCCAGGCTTTTGTGATGAATTAATTAGCAGAGAGCTAGATGGCTCAGGTTGTTCCTAACACCAGCTAACCGCAAGGCTACAAGGCACTTTGCATAGGGGCTAAAACAGTTTTTTTTTTTTTTTTTTTTTTTTTTTTTTTTAAGGCAATTGTATCCTTCACACGTGACAAGATTTAATAGTCTTTAAATCAGTATTTATTAAAATAAAAATAAAAATTAAAAAAAATAATAATAATAACTACTAGACCATGTCACATTAGCTTTATAAAAAATCTGCTAGACATTTGTGTGATACATAACAATTAACATTACTTTTCCCGAAATTCATATTAATTTTGTGTACACGAGAAGAAAAGGCCCGACAAGGAATTTCAATCCAGGCAACCAAATTGATTGGGTTTCATCAACATTTTCATCACAAAGTTCAACTAAATCATGTGATTGACATCAATGCCAAGCAGCCCATCCATATCAGTTTACAGCCGAGTGATTAAACTCCAAGATGCTTACTTGGTCTAAAAGTTATTCCACATAGTAAAAGTAGCGCAAGCATTCTGTTGATACAACGACTACGTACATCGAACCCCCGATATAGAAAACTTATAAAAAGTACAATGATTAGAGTGGCATGTCGGGAGTGACAATAAAACCTTATCCAATGCTTAAATTGATAAGGATGAAATCAAGAAGATATATGAACAAAATGTAAGTAATGTAAGCAAGAATGGTGAGAGATCGCTTGGTAGCTTGCATGCTTGTGATGTAAATGTTTTACCCTTACAGATGTTTTTGTCTTTAGTTGGCAAGCGGGTTTAATAAGGCAAGTATCGAAAGTCAAGGTGACTAATACAAAAGTGGTACGTCTTCATAATTTAATTCTCTTCAGATGATGCCTCTAACAAATCGTTTATTTTATGAGTGGGTTCGAAGCAAACAAGGCACAAAAGTGTCAAATTATTTCCATTGAAGAAGTGCTTCCAACTAATCATTTTCTCTTATAGAGCAAGTTCGTAAACTGGTAATATCATTCCTTTTAGAATTATTACCATTTGGGGTGTGTACAAGGAGGAGGCGAGTTTGGGCCATAGATCTGGGTTGAATTGTTGAAGCTACCTTTGGGCGAATGGGCCCTCAGCTAAGCCCACAAGGCCCTTGATATTTGGGTAGTCCACATTCTATCTTAGAAAACAAAACAAAACAAAACAAAACAAAAAACAAAAAAGAAGAAGAAAGAAGAGAGTTGGGATTGATTCCTATGCTCAGACGATCACACATAACAACAAAGAAGCAAAATAGTAGCCTATCTATGACAAATTTATCTCTTGGCATTACTTGTTTCATGTCATTTTCTCTTATAATTTTTAAAAAGAAAATTTTATACGAAAATAAATACCAGGGGCCGACTCGATTAAAGGTTGTAAAAATCTTGAGATTTGTGCCTATTATAGCATTTTCATTTGGCTAGCTAAATGTTATTTTGAATAGTCGAAATGCTAAAATGAGAACAAAATAAGTTGCATCTAATTCAATAATTTAGAAAAACATCTGATAAGCTCTTACAACGCTCACGAATTTTGGTGAGCATCGTAAGAGGGCAGCCACCAAATTAGGTGAGCATTGTGAGCTCTACAAGCTCACCAATACTAAAAAAGGAGCAAAAAGAGTTGGATGACAATAGATTAACATATATCCTCTGAAAATTTCAGAAATATTACAAAATCATTTACTTATGTGCCGATAACAAAAAAGAAAAAGAAAAGAGACATATTAAAGAAACTTTAAAAGGGAAGGTTTTGTGTAATTCTAAAATAACAGTACCTCTTCATCACGGGTTTCAAAAGGCATGCCAATTAGGTCACGTCTGGTATTCACGGACGAGTTTAGACGTATTCAACAATTAGGGATTCCATGTCTCCTTGTTGAATATCCCAATCAATCTTCTTTCAATGTTCCTTGATAGTGATAGGTACAAAATTGATGTTAACATATGAAAATTGACCTTGATATTTTGTCTATGGTTATTGGTCCATAACACAGCTGCACATGTTAACATGCCCAAAAATCACAATCGGAAAAGTAAAATAATATCGCTGGGTAACTTTTTAAAAATGCTTTTTTATTTTCAAAACCAAAAACATTTTTTTTCACAAAATCATTAACAAACTATTTGATGCATGTTGTAACGCATGCTCCAAACCCTAGCTGGCATGGCACAGCCATTGTACTTCCATGTGGAAAATTGGAGGCTTCAATAAGATTAACTGATTAAAAAAATGAGTTCAGAAACGGAGGCGCATAAATACAAGAGACCCTATATTTTCTATCGGACGGCTATAAAGGCTAGTTAGGTTTAGTAGATAATTTTGTATTTCTTGCCAAAAGAAAAAGGGACAAAGGTAATAACATGAAATTATGAAAGAAGTTTTCTTGTCCAAATATGTGAAGATTAGCAATTTGGGCAATAAATGGAAGAGAGTTCTTATGAATGAGCAGGTCTGGGATAACTTATCTACTTGTTAGAACAAGTAAGCTCCATAAAAACTCACATTTATTGTTTAAATTGTTAGCAATTCAAACAATCAATTATTGAAAATTTAAATCCTCTATTTTCAGCATGTAGCAAACTTGTAAATTTAAATCCTCTTTTCAGTATGTAGCAAACTTGTAAGAAAACAGTACCATTGTGTTTATGATAGCTAGTTATTTTCTAAGGAGCTTAAACGCGTGCACAAGTTCCGTGAAATAGTTTGAAATGGAAAAGATTTATTTTCCCATGTAAATTGTTTTCTTGCGTTTAATGTGTATACAGTGTCACATCATTAAAAACTTTTAAACATCATTGTAACGTGCTCACCGTGTGGTAATATGTAATTATGTAAACATGACCAATTCTAACTTATGCCCACATGATTTAACACCAGATACGTACCAAAATACAAAAGATACTTTAAGCATGAATTAGTTAAATACTTCGAAATGCTCAGTTAAAAGTCCAATAATCTGAAAGACGTGGGAATCTTCATCTCAATCATCTCCTGTTCCAGTTCCAGTGATCAATTAGAGTAAATTCTTCACTCGTGTGCCAGTTTTTGCAGCCTTAAGTTTGTTCTAATTTGATGTCAATGTGCAACAATTTATTAAGAATAAATCAACCGGATACAACATTATGACACAAACTCAAACAAAGTTCTGTCCTTAATGATCCTGAACAGTGCACCTTCCACTTCAATTATAACCATGTAAGACTTAAATTACAAACACAAAATGACTACAATTGAATCACATGGCACTAATCAAACCCCAAAAGGGCAAAAAAAAAAAAAAAAAAACCCACCGAAAACCCAAGAACTCTAAATACCCTATGATACAAAAACATCTTCCTGAGGAAGAACCATTCTGTACAAAGCTAATAGGGGAAAGGATAAAATACTGGTCTGGCCGTATATCAAGCTACAAACAAAATAAAAGCCCCAACTGCCATCTCCCCCAAATTAAACCACATGTAAAAGGATGTATACCCGGCGCTGCACACTGCTTCCAACAGGCTAACCAGCACTGCACACTGCTTCCAACATGCTGCAGTTCAATGTAGTTTTCCGTGTTGGCGTGAAATTGGGGGAAGAAAAAACATAGGCAAAAGAGAGATTTCATTCACAAGAGCTCCTTATCATAAAATGCAAGAAGCTGCTTCACATGATTATGCCAAGCAGCAACACTTTGCCCATCAACTGTAACCCAGTCAACAACGGTTGACGCTGGCTGCTCCCACCACTCATCAAGCTGCAATGTCATGCCAGAACACAAGGATTTAAAGAAAAAAAAAATCCAAAATAAGGAACAAAATCAAAAAGAAAAGAGTCAAGAACACTAATATACACCACCATCTGCAACTGGAATATAAATAATATTTTATTTTCAGTAGTTACTCATGCACACATATGCGATTGACTACGCGACATTACCCTCCACCCCTTGTATATGGAGGGAGGAGATCCCACTTGGCCTAAAGACCATTGACATGGAATACTAGTTTTGCCCATCACTTGCAAATAAGTTACAAATAAAGCTGTTTTTGCCCAGAGAGAAAGGTGTCAAGCTCCAACAAGCATGATTACCTGAAACCTAGACTCAAGAATGATGAACTGGCATGTTGGAGTTAAACATATAGCTTCAAAAGTCATACAATTCAAAGTGCTTGAGGAAGAGATAACTGCTTTTAAGGGACTCAAGAAAAGAAGGTTCTAACACTTCTTAGTGGTAGGTAAATATGAGAAAAGTCTTCTAACTGATTTACAAGTACGAACATGAATGTTAAAAATTGAATTCAAGAAATATCCAATTTTGAATTAAGCATTATTTTTTTGCCTCCCATAAGCATTTGAAGAACAGCCATTTAACTTCCTTCTTACATATTACCTATCACCCTAAAATTCCCCAGAAAACAGGATTGGGATAATGGAAAAATAAGATTCCAATAACGCAATCAAACAAATCCCAAGGAAAAGCAGTCAGATAGTGTTTAGACAGCATGTCTAGAGTTTTGAATCTCCATAAATGACTCTTAACTGGCTCCATTACTGTATCAAAAAACTGCAACTAATTGTGCCATGCAAAGAAGGACAAACAAAGCAATTTAAAAACTGAAAACCATACATCATTTATTCCAAATTCAGAGTGCTTGATAACAAAACCAAACAATTGTTAAGTTCCATGCTGTCCCCAGATGAAAACTCTTGTTAGTTTTACCCACAGTGTTGGAAAGCACACATGTTTTTTGAGTCAATATTTTTAAAGGTAATTTGTAAAAGGGATCCATTTAGATTATAGGGGCTCAAATTCTAGTAAAATAATTCAGAATACTCACATACCTATACTGTTGGAAATGTAAAAAACAACAGTGAGCTCCACAAGATAAAAGCCAAAATCTTGGTTTAGGGAGCAAGGACAAGGAGATGAAAGCCCATATTTTGTCTAAAACTTTTTGACTAATCACGCCTATATCCTTTTTGTCAACAACCAAGAATATGTTACTTGAGAGTTTATCAGGAATAGTTGTACCAATGTATCTACTGCGCCACCCAACCCAAAATTTTTATATCAGAGCTAATATAGTTGTGAACATGCATAAAACCATTTATGGCATGCCCTTTCTCAACTAATAAACACGAGGGGGTTTCTCCGATGGTGTCCTCTCCGGGTGCTTGTTGGTTCGACGGGCTTGTTTTATCTTCAGCGCAGTATTGGTTGGTGGTGGTTTCTCTGGGTGTTTCTTGGTCTAATGGGGTGGGAGTTTGATGGGGGAGACCGCTTGATGGGGTGCAGTTTTGTCAGCAGTTCGGTGGGTCAATCTGTTGTTTGTTGTTGCGGGGGAAGGAGATGGAGTTTTTTCTGCAGGGGTCATGGGTTTTAGTGGGTTTGGGTTGTGTTGTTGGGTGTCTTGTAGTTTGGTGGGTTCTAACATGTGGGGGGGTTTCGCTTGGGGTCCTTTTTGGGCTTTTGTGGGGGGTTTTTTTGTTTTTGTTTTTGTTTTTTTTTTTTTTTCTTTTTCTAGGTGGTCTTTTTGTAAACTTCCTGTGTACGGGTGCCTTAGGTATTATGAACATATAAGCAGTGTTTACTACCGATGATTTAACTTCTAGTGATGGTAGTTTACTCACCAAACCCTCAACGTATTTACAATCTTCCAAGGACTTTTGAGCATTCAAAACTGCAGTCTTAAGTTCAGGCAACCATTTCTCCACGACTGTCTTTTCTTGTTCAGCAGCCAAATTCAAACAATAACTTGTTGTCCTGCAAGATGTAGTCAATGGATATTAACAAAGAGACAGAGGCAAAGAAAATCACAGATAATGCAATGCATATGTGACCATACTTAGTCGAATTGCTCAATCATATAGAACAATTTCCAAGATAGCACAAGAGCTGTGTAGACAGGTCCAGGTAGAACTTAGAAGATCAAGGAAAGGCAAAGAATTTTAAATAAATAGGCCTTAACTGCATCTCTCAAAAGATACAGATCACAGAGACAAAAAAAAAAAAAAATTGAAACAAAGCCAGACTGGTAAAAGACCTTGCCAGGTCATTGGTGGTTCAAACAATATTCAAGTTCATTGAGAAGACTAATTTCAATGAGGGAGAAACTGCCAGCTAAAGCAAAAAAGAAACTTTTCTCAGCAAGAAGACATTTTCAGCTTCACCTGTCATATTCTTGTTGAGCACGGTAAGCATGGTTCAACAATGCATGACCACTTTCAACAAGTTCTTGCCGTATATGAACCAAATTTATTGCCTTTGCCAACTCCTCCAACACACTAGCCTCAGAACCACGAAGTTTCAAACAGAATTCAAGGGACTCCAACACTGATGCTAAACTAGCATCTGAACCCTCCAAACCTGATTATCAAGTAAAAGTTATCAGTTGATCATAAACCATGATTTGGATCAGAAATGGACAGAGAGCCATCAAGTGGGCATTTAAAGCCCTAAAAATAATCTAAAGCAAAGAAGTTGAAAACCTCTAAACAAAGCAGTCCCACACCCTTTTTTTCTAAGTAAAAGTAATTTATTAAAAAGCTCAGAAGGCACAACCCAAGTGCACATGAAATATACAAGAGATCCACCTAACTAGAAGAAGAAAAAGGTAAAGAAAAACACAAAAACTAGAAATATTTGAGGCAATTGTCCAAAGGTAAAATGTCTTTAGAAAAAAATCCTTTAGATTCCCATCGTCTGTTCACAGTCTTCAAAACATTGATCCATTCTTTCCTTCCAAATACACCACACAAGGCCCAATAGAACCAACTTCCAAAAAGCAACATCCCCAAAACCTACCACATTGACCTTTGCAACCAACTTCCTTTTAATACCAATACTACATTTAACAAAAAAAAAAAAAGTAACAACAAAAAATTCCCTAAGACTTAGAACTGTAGATCAGACCACATGAACCATATGTGCTTCTTTTATACTATTTCATAAGAACTCTTATGGAGAATCCAAGAATTTCCAAAACCTGGGAGTTCAATGTTGTTTAATTTTTCTTATGCACATCCTAGAAAAAGAAGTACGTGAAACAACTTAACATTTGACATATTCGGCACCCATTTTGTGCTGAGTGCATGTAAATCTGTGGGCACAGATGAGTATTAAGGGCTACACTGTGTCAGACAAAGTTAATTTACCCTTGGTAAAACCAGCACTAAGTCATTGGCTCTTATTATGTACTGATCCAAGCCATGTTCTACCTTACATATACTAGACAATTAAGAATATGACAGCAGCATGTGTGGTATGAGTGTCTTGTCACATATAAATGTACAAGTTTGCATGCATGTTTGTCTTTGTTGCATTAGTGTTAAATCCCCACTTACCCCAAAAGTTTAATGTCATAGGAAATTATTGATTTAATCATCTAATTAATATTCTAACACTTTCCTTCACATGTGGGCTCAAACTTCCCCTTAATAAGTGAAATGTTTAATTGAAATGGGAAGTGAATGGCAGAGACAAAGTTCGAACTCAAAATCTTTGCTCTAATACTATGTTAAATCACCAATTATCTCAAAAGCTTAAGCTGATTGAAAATTGTTGATTTAATAATTTAATTAATATTTTAACAATTAGTTATTAAGATTGGTTACTATACATCCTTGAGATACTAGAAGCAACTAAAGTTGGCGGGTCAAGTTGGTTTACCTAGTGTATATCCCACCCATTCGTGAAAAAAGCAAAATTAGTACATAGTTAGCGAACAAAAAAAATATAAGCAAGTAGTTTTTATTTCCAAACTAGGACTCCTTGATATTTTAGTTTTAAGGAAAGATTTCTATGAATGGAGGAAAGAGGCAACTGGTACTTTTGTGCAAAACATGATGTTGATGGCCAAAAACTCACCAGCAGGATATTGAAGTGCAGAAGAAACACGGCATATTGATGGAATTGCAGATAGATCCCTGGCACCAGCTTTTGCAGTTAATAAAGCAGCATTCTTTTCTGCGGAAGCAACAGCTTCAGGTCCAGTGGATCCATTAGCACCCATAGACTCTAAGAGTGCCTGATGCAAAATTATTGAAAAAATAAGCCAAAAATAAGTCCAAGAATTTATGGATGCAAGCTGTTACAGAGAAAAAAATTCATGATCTCAAAAGCATAAAAGATTTGAACCCAAAAAATATGCAGTCACACACAGGGTAAGTACATTAGGAAGTAGGGCTTTCCCATACAGAGATGTCATACAGGATATCATAGTGTCAACATCTATCTTATTAGTAGTCATCAGTAAATCCATTCACATAGGCCGTGACACCATTATCAACATCCAACTTGAATGTCAACATATCACATAATTAACAGAATTTCATACATGGTATTTGAACCAACTAAAACTAGGTAGGTGAGACACATTGAATAATAGGTTTCCAGACCTCCACAAGAAGCATGCAACTTGCTGCATTGCAGACAAATTTCAAAACATTAGTTCCACATATATCTCAAGAGGAGAATCCACGAAAATTGCAATTCTTGACTTGTCCTGTCATGTCATACTCGTACAGGGGCCACATTAAACCTTTACACATCATTCCAATTATCGGGTGCCACCCAATTCGGAATGGGGCTCCAAACTGGAACTCTTTAATTTAGTATTTAAACAGGTCCAGGAGTTCTGAGCAATAAATTCTTGTTGTGGAATGAATCCCACATCATTAAGATACAAGCTTGGTTATGGTTTTAGTACAAACTAGGCCACTCAACCAACTAGCTTAAACATTTAAGGCGGATATTTCCAACACGTTATGGATGCGGTTTGTTTATTATTGGACTCCACATGCTTGGTTCAATTGCATCTGTCACTATTTCATTAGGCTGGTTGAGCCCCTCTGGCTATGGTACTACTGGATTTATTCTGTTTTCGTTGGGCCAACACGTGAGCGGTGTTGAAGTATGAGTCCCTCATAGGTTTGGTGTGAGCTTGGTTATGAAATTATGTACTGGTTGGACCTCTCGACCAACTACCAACTATCTTAAGCTTTAGGGTTGCAACTTTTGATATGAACTTAAGAGTGAAGCAGCACTAGCAATCACAGGCACTATGGCAGCATTGAGAACATAGATAGCACCAGACACATTCACAAGTAAAGGTACAAGAATGAACAAATCTTAGTAATCCTTAATACACACCCCCCCCCCCCCCCCCCCTCCCCCCCAAAAAAAAAAAAGAGAAAAAAGAGGAGGATCGTAGGAGCAACTTCAAATTGTGGTTATAAATGCCAATGGTAGTCATCTGTAATGAAATCATCATCAGATTCTGAAATGGCACCCCTAATCAACAAAAAGTAGATGTCGGGTATCCATGCTCACAATAAGAATTGCATTCAAATTTACCTCAAGTCATTGAGTGCTAGCTAGCTCATAGTACTTCCTCCTCTCATAAGAAAAGGATGGAGAGTGGAGTCAATTCAAGACCCACTGGATGCACAAGTAATATACCAATAAAAAGAAAGCAAAACAAAACAATCAAACCAACAATTACCAAAATCTAAGACTGCAAACAAACTTGGGATAAATAGTTAACTAACCCAAACAACAACTTGTTCTATCATAGTTTCACAAACCTGTGGGGTTGATGGAAGCATGTAGAGGCTATTATCAGGACTTCGATAGAAAGCAGAAACTTCTTTATCAACAAGATCTTTTGCACTATTTGAAATGTCCACAACGAGTGCGCATGCTGGAATTATAGTGCTTGATGCATACTCCCTTGCGGCTAATGGCTGCTGGTTCCAAAACGCAGCGGCATCCTACAAGATTGTTGAATCACCTTAGAATTATCTATGACAAAACAAATTGTTTACTTATGCTGCTCAACTTAAAGAAAACAACAGCCATAAATGCTAAGTTCCACCCATATTCTACTTTTACCACATAACTATATCACAAAGGCATACATAAATGATTGGCTGCCTAAGATACTACACATTTTGGATACCGTTTCTTGGAAAGCTTGCACTATCCCTTCTCACTTCCAACTATAATTTTACCTACAGATCCATAACTGAAGATGGGGGCTATTGGCCATTTTTACACCAGTTATTGTGAAAAGTGAAAGTGTGCTTCCATTTAATCACAAATTTGAGCTCAAATTAGTAGGTCTAATTACAGCATAAATTGTATTTGATGGCTTCATTTAAAAAAATTCACAAATTTGAATGTTTAAGTGCTATTTAAAATTAAACTAAACCCTCCAATTTTCATCAGACAACAAAACATGCCCTATGAATGCCTCTACATAGAACTAATTAACAGGTTTTACAAGAAGATTAAAGTTGAGATATCTTACCATGTTAGCCTTTAATAGAGCAGTATATATGGTCTCCAGTTCAGATCTACGAGCATCAAACTCTTCAATCTTCTTCCATTTTTTTTTCAAAGAATCTTCAGCTTCTTTCCTCTCCGCACATAATTTATTCAAGCGCTGTATTTCAGCCATTAGAGTATTCAAGCTCGCCTTCAACCCAGCAACTTCTCGTTCCTTTGTCCAAACATCCAACTGCACCAACACACCAAGAAATAATAAAAAATGCGGTCCAATGATCAACCACTTCCCCAAGGGGAGAAATATAACTTGAAAATCAGATACTATCAATATCTACTCTTGAGAAGAGTGACTGATTTAGAGAGATTTAATTCAAGTTTGTAGAGTGTGAAAAAAATGAAATATTAAATGGGGAAGCAACGCAGATTGTATTTTATCTAGGATATAATCGTAGAGAAAGAATACATGTGACTGACCCTGATTACCTTAATTAGTTGAGTTAACCAAAATAAAATATTTTAAACAAACAACGAATAAGAACAAAGACACAAGCGAAAAATCTCCAACCATAGCATTGTTCCACCCAGATTATTGTTAAACTGAAATACATAAGATGCACAAAGACTTGCCTCGAATTGCCTAAGACTGCCGACAGTCTGTGATGCACCTCCAACAACTGCATCACTACTTCCAAGCAAACGTTTTACAAGTTTTTGACTCAAGTCCCTAGCTTCAGCAGCTTTATTCAGTGCATCTTCAGTAGCCAAAAATTGTTGAACATGAGCTTTCTGTGAACAAGATAAAATACCATAATCAATTAAACACCTTCCCAATGACATCAACTGAGCATAAATCAGAAAATGGGGGGGGGGGGGGGGGGGGGGGGGGAATGAAGAAGAAGCAGAAAGTAGAGTGCAAAGTCTAATCAAAGCACTTTAAGAAAATGTACGAGTCTGGTTCTAAAACCAGCTTAAACCCATTTTCGTTGACATGTATGAGATTGAGGGCTTTCATTTGGGATGAAGAAAAACAAGGAAGAAAAGAAGAGAGAGAGAGAGAGAGCAATGCACTTGACAAGATCATATAGAGAAACATTACTTATCAAAAAAAAAAAAAAAAAAAAAGATCAGATAGAGAGACATAACTACTTGCAATATTAATAAAAGAACGAGTCAAGGTCCGAAGAGAGGAAAACAAAATAGTTTGCAGATCAAACGAACAATAAAGCTTTAATAAATTAACTATGCAGTAACTAACGAATAAAATTAAAATGAAAAACAAAAAGGTACCTGTCTTTCAAGAAGTTGATTTTGAGTTCCTCTAGAAGGTATATCTCCTCCAATCTTTCCATTACCATAAAGCTGATAGTGTAATGGTGAGTTCACATCAGGAGAAGAAACATCCATAACTGTGTTGTTCTCATACTTGTACCTATTCAGCAATCAAAATGTATTGGTCCATTAAAAGGTGTTTGCACATTGATTAAAGAGACCGAAACTTTACCAGTAGATGCTTAAAAAGTTAAAAAGCATTACACCAGCAAAAGGCCTCTTTGATATTAAAGATGAAACAAAAGGGAACAAATTTTACACATGGTATATGAAATCATTATAATGATTTTAAGCAATCAAAAGGGAAAAAAGATGAAACAAGTCAAAGCAAGGAGTAAATCATGCCAAAACAATACATACATGAGAGTATGTATCCTATTCATCAATATCAAAAATATGAAACAAAACGTTAAAGGAAAAAAATTTGTGTAACAAAATCCATCAAATTTGTGATACAACTCAACTAACTAATGAAAACTCGACAATTTAAGAGCCAAGAATGAAAACCATTTTTCAGTAATAATATGAACTTATTGGAAAAAAAATAAGAACTATATGCAAAAATGATGAGAAATCCTCTGGCAAAGAATGAAAAGCAATAAAACTATTGGAATAACCTGAAAACAAACATAGTTGACTAGAAAAAGAGTCCATGTCTGCCAAAAGAGAAACGAATGGAAACTACTACCTTTTAGGGAGGTTAAAAATAGGCACCAAGACCCATAAAGCAAATGCACCTCTCTTGGCTAACAGCCTGTGTCCAACTTTACCTACCTATTTACCAAAAAAATATTACATGTCCAATGAAGGACCTTTAACAAACGAACATACTTCAAAGGGTTGAGTTGACATAGATGCAAAAGAAATAACCCTTTTTTTTATTAATTGAAATACCATTAAACGCGTAAGCTGCCCTCAGGTATAAAAAAATCCTTTGAAATATCAAACCCAGATATACAACATCCCCATTCTTAAAGCTCTGCTCAAATCAATAGACAACTTTGATGCAGTGCCAAATTGGCAGCCATGACACAATTACATAGATGTTAAGGTGGCTAAGTAAGAAGACTAAGAGTTATTGGCTTGGAGTAGAAGACTTGTTATACAACTACCTATATTTATTAGAAATTTGTCATGTTCAAGTCTCTCTATATTTGGATGGTTGCCTACAATAGTTCTCTTTTTTCTAATTTTCTATAATTTTTGAATTTGTGTTTTTCTGCTACCTAGTTGGGTGTCTCTCTTTTTATACTCCCTATGTACTTGGGTTACGCCCCTTTACAGTTCTAAGAAGATTGAATTACTCATAAAAAAAAAAAAAATTATCTGTGAGACAATTTTGGTAGAGCATCGTTCCCTTTTCCTTCTTCCTCTCTTGGTTGTGGATTGTTGCTCTACCTTCCTCCTTCCTCTAATCCAACCCATTTCAAAATCATTCACATCTATTCTAGCAACCATCTAAGCTAATAGCATAAACTATGCTGACCCAGATTGGTATGTGAGAAGAAATAGTTGAGAAATGGCGGGAACAATTTTAAATATACTATCAAAATACTTAAAATTCTAGTTATAGTTCAATGATATGTAGAGTGCATCCTAGCTATCAAAACCTGCTCCAAGCATTGCTGTAAACGCGGGTGCTAAAAACTTAAATGTGATTGCTTACAGTAAAACATAAAAATCCCCATACAAGACCAAACCAAGCTTGATCATCTATTTAAAATCTTAAAGTTACTTTTCTCAAACAAGGTTTCATAGGAAATGAGCCAATAAATATATTTAATTTCTCGAACTCCAAACATTATAAATGATCACTCAAGAAGACCTCAAACAAATTATTTTCTAAAGTGAACTATTAAAATTGATGGTTCAAAAATAGGGCAAGCAACAACCTCATCAACAAACAGTGGTCTGATATTCAAACAAGTAGCACTAAGTAGAAGAACGATCTTGTCGGCAATCAGTGGTCCGAGATTCACACAAGTAGCACTAAGTAGAAGACTAGTAATAGACCCCTAGACCCCCAACTAAAAAACCATAGTCAAACATCAACAAAGTAGAACAAAGAGTGCGAAGATTCGTATGAACACAAATTGAAAACAATAAGAATGTAATTTTATACCTTAAAGTTTCTGCATCAGCTCTAACATCAATTTTCTCAATCTCTCTAGAAATTAGAGTTTTCAGCCTTAAAGTGTATGCAGTAATTGCTTGAAGCAACTGAGGAGGACTCTTCAAGCAATTTGCAATAACAGCTCTAACCTCGTCAGGTATTTCACCATCAAAATCAACACCTAGCTTGGCTGCTTCCAATTGAGGATTCAAATGAATACCACTTCCTTCATAAGCAGGAAAACAATTGCATATTTTTTCAATCATACGTGCTGCAAGAGATTCACATGCCTTTCGGATACTTCTCTCCCGGTTTGTTTCTATAAGAATCATGTCATCCGCAGATTTACTGTCCTTAACAGTTGAATACACAGCTTCCTTCTCACTGTCACCAAATCTTTTAATCACTTCATCTGAAGAGTCAAGACTTAATCTTTGAGCATCCCTTGCTTGATTAACATAGTAACAAAGACGTTTGTGATACTCTGCAAATATTTTTGCTGCTTCATCACACTGTTGGTCATAAGCCTTCAACATCACCTGCTTGTGCCTGCATTATGTGTAAGCAAATATAAGCTCTGTTGAATTGAGTTTAGTTAGCAAATTATTAAAACACACCATCAAAAAAAAAAGGTAACATGCGCTATATCGTTATTGGACTCATTTACAAAAGGCCTACGCAATTCAGTGTATGGTAATCACTGCTCATCTACTTCAACAAACTCCGTGCACTTTCTCACAACAAAGTTTACTTCTTCAAAACATAGTCATATCAGTGGTAACATAAACTTCGCATTCGCAATGCGTATAATAACCGCTTAACTAAAAAGAACCGACATCGTTCAAATGACACAATATTCCAAATTCGTTCCTCATCAAAACAACACAATTATTATTTCTTTGAACCAAAACACACTACAAATCACGCAAAAGTCAACAAACAGATAGAAGCAAAACATAGCCACTGATTTTCCAAACCCCCGAACCTGTAATTGGCACGCTCGTCGAGCATTCTCTTGCGCTCGGCCTCCTCCCTCGCAACCTCCAGCATCTTGGCCCTCAAATCCTTCCTCTGCCTCCTCACCACATTCCTCAACCTCTCCACCTCCTTCGCAGCCGCTTCCCTCTCCAGCAACGCTGCCTCCTTCCTCTCCACGACGCCCAATCCCTCCTCCGCCGCCGCGGCCTTCTCCTTCCTCCTCCCTCTACTCCTACCCTCCTCTTTGCCACCACCGCCGCTATCCCCACCGCTACCTCCCCCGTGGACCGTGATGTTCCTCCGAATGTTCTCCACCGTCTTCTCCGACTTCACCCGCGCGATCAGGAAATTCCAGACCGGGATCATGTTCCCTCGGCAAATCTTGCGGAGGGCGTCCGTCGAGGGCAGCTGAGACTTGCCGCTCGCCGCGCTGTACGGTCCCAAGGGCCTGTACCCCATCTCCTTCCGCAGCCACTCCAGTATGGCCTCCGGCTGGGCCGCCGAACCCGACGAGCTCTGCATTTCTGGCACCGAAAAAACTACCTAGGCTCGCACCGAATTGTGATAGTGAGGAACCGAGGCCTATGAGCTCTGCATTGTGTATAAACCCTAATTTCCCGATCCGAACTTGGTCTGCGGAGCTACTATAGTATTGAATCTCAGAGATCAGATACTGTGACGATGTGCAAAATCCAAAGCGTATTTGAATTTCTTAGGTGGCGTACTTGCTGTTAAAAGTTCAAATCGGAGGTTCCGCTATTGAATGTACCGCGTACATTGGTTCATTTAAGACACTATCTTCTACGGTTATTAGTACCCAACAAACAAAAAATAAATAAATATTCAGGTTAAAAGAAAATATGATTAAACCAATTGAAATTACTCATAAACAAATAAATAAATCGAGAAAAAAAAATGATATTATAAACCATGTTGTCTTTTGAACAAAACAAAAATTATATAACATAGAAAAATTGAAACCCTAATTTTGTACGTGTTTAAAAATGGTTCCTATAATTTAAAAAATAAAGAAGCACTCAATAACTTGTTATCACTTTAAAAGTCACTTGAATGTTTTTTCTAAATTACTAATGGGGTTTTTGCTAGTTCAGCAAATAGTCAAGTCACTCGCAACTACCTATTTTTCACATTTATTTTATACTAGCTGAAATGACGTGTTTAATTTAACTGACTTTTCATGTCAGCCACAATAATAAATAAAGAAAACAAAAAATTACTTAAAACACCTTGGTGAATATGTAGAGTAAAGTTACTCATAAAACAAATAGATAGAAATCGGATGCAACAAGCTACCCGTATTGCATACAATACTGACAATTCATTGCACTCGATCCGAATAAAAAATAAATATGTCATATCTATTATTCCCTATGAAATCATGATTATGTCAGTTTCCACCCACGATTATTCCATATTTATTATGACATAATTATAAATTCATGTGGAATAATAAATATGACTATGGAATATGTGTTCTTGATGTAGCATTGATTGGTGAATCAAGATTGACAAGATATATTGTCTGAATGAATGATGAGTGTTACTTTTGTTAAACACATTCAAACTCTTTACAAATTCTTGTTTCAGGCATCTTTTTTCTGCCCATTGATATGCCTTGTCATGACAATTGGAAATGCTGCTATTATGTTTGGTCTTTGACCCTCCACCTTCCCATTGTAATTGCCTGAGCTATTTTTCTATTTTGGTTAATTAATCTCTTTCACATATTATTTTTTTCTCTAATTGCAAAGCTCTAATAATGTGATACTATTTGTGCAGTACTGGTATTGTTGTTGTGTACATAGATTCGTTTTATCTATTGGGTGGTATTGTAAATAGTCTTTTAGTTTATGATGGGTTTCAACTTTTGGCATCTTTACTTTTTTTTTTTTTAATAATAACCCATCATCAATGGCTCTTGTGATGATCCATAAGGTTTTTTTTTATTTTAGGGATGGATTCAATAACTCACCAAGACACCTACTTCACCAATATTTTAAATGAAAGTGACTTTTTCTTAGAATCTGCAAATGAAATGCTTGAACACCACGAGCCTACACCTCAAGTTGAGGTTAAACCTATTGTTAAAAAACACAACGGGGTGGCAACTTCAACATTGATTTGATTGTGATCATTAGGTGCTCCATTATATTTTTAAATGTTAGACTACCTTATGTCCCAATAAATAAATAAAAAGAGAGCAGAAAACAAAATAAATAAAGATGAAATTAAAGCACAATGACTATTACAAATTGGCATAAACCTTCCAACAACAATGATCACGACATTTCTCCATCACAAGTTCATGGTGCTTTCAATGAGTCATTCATATTCGAAGTCTTCAGCTTCATTGTCAGTATGCTCATCTTCAATGATCATATTATATAAAATTATGCATGCCATCATAATGTTTTTGAGTGTTTCAAGGTGAAAATTTGTGTAGATCCATGCACTATTGCAAGGTGTGCTTAAAGCATTCCAAAGGGCAAAGGCATACTCCACACATTTCCTTGTTGACTCTTGTCTTTTACCAATATGTTTTCTCTTATTTCATTGTGGAGATAAAATTGTTTACACAAATATTGCTCATTGCGTATATATGTCATCAATTAGGTAGTACCTCATTGTGTAGTTATGACCATTTAGTATATAGTTGACAATTGGAGCACACCCTTGACCGTGGTCATCAAATATAGAAGACATTTCTAACACCTTTATATCATTACGAGAGCAATATATATATATATATATATATATATATATATATATATATATATGACATATCTGAAGATCATATAAAATTATTGTTTTCAAAATAATAGTTGGTTCGTGAATATGATTATAATACATACCTTGCCACGAAGATGTACAAATTTTCCATTTTCAGTGCATGCAACGAATGATATCCAATGCGCTTGAAAATCCGCTAGCATTCTACCAATGTATTTATTGTTGGGCCGGTGACCTTAAGAATTATTAAAAAGTAACTAAAACTACTGCTTTAACAAACATTTTTAGACTCACTACTGCTATCATTTTTCCAATTCATTCATCTATAAAATCAGTCATAACACCATATGCAAACATCTTAAGTACGATGGTAATATTTTGAAATGAAGAAAAATCAAACATTCTAGAACCATGTATTCCTTAGACAAAATGAGTATATGTGTTTGATTGGTTTTAGTGAAAATGTTTTGTGGGGAAAAGTGAAAAAATAGCAAACAGGGCCAATAAGGTCCGTGAGCTTCCATCATAGATTGAATACAAAGAAAAAGAGAACGACTCATATGAAACCTACTTTGAAAATATTTGTAAGAAAATATTGGTGGTTCAGCAAAATAGTTGGGGAAAGACTTTTTTTTTTTTTTTTGTTGAGAAAAGTTGGGGAAAGACTTGTGTGGCCTTGTAAGTGACTTAGAAAGACCATTTAATGTTGATCATTCTTTTTCCATAACCTAACAAGTTTTGTATTTATCTCAAACTTTTCACCTGACTCAATAACAAGCATTTTAATAAAAAGAGTGCTAGACACGGAGAAAAAAAAAATATTTTGAATTGAAAAAGAAACTTGTGTAAAGGTAAATGAATATTGGAGGGTACATGAATGGTCTATAAAGGATCCTCTCAATTTTAAAATCCCTCAATTTCATATATTTAGTGCATTTTGAAGGGTAGTGTTGTCCAAAAATTTTAATAAGGGTAGTGCATTAAATGTAATACCCTTTAAAATGCACTAAATGGAAGAAATAGAGAGATTTTGAAATAGAGAGGATCCTATTCTCCTATTCCCTTATTTTATACCCAAAAAATATGTTAAATGACCGTGGGAATAATACGACTATCGGAATAAATTGTGAAGTAAGAACATGAAAAAAAAAAAAAAAAAACAAGTTCAATCTCATTTATTGATAAACGAGCATAAAGCTCAAATAACACATAGCAAAGCTCTGAAACAACTATAGCTGAAACTACGAAGTTACAAGCGTCAAAGATGACGTGTTACATTAGAGAGTTTTTTTTTTTTTTTTTTAACATGTAAACACAAGGGAAGAAGAGAGGAGATTTGAACTAGTAATTTTTGTTTCATTAATCGTGGTCCGATTGAGCTACTTTGGAAACTATATTAGAAAGTTTAATCAGGCACATAAGCTAAAAAAAAAAAAATTATAATCGAATTTTAGCTTAAAAAAAAGAAAAAAGAAAAAAAAAGCAGTCCACCAACAGCGCTTTATTGTTCTTTGTATAAGGAATATAAAATATGTAAATTATTCATTAATTAAACAAAGTAAGATTAGATTCCTTCACCCACCGGCAGAGAAAGGAAGAGAGAGAGAGAGATAGAGGGAGGCTTTTAATTCCGCGCTTTCTCAGTTTTTCTCGCGGAAAAATCCAAGCGCACGCACAAAAACACACAAAACCCATATTTAGTATCCGATTGCCGAATCATCTAATCCAGTCCAAGCCACCAAATTTCGGTGTTCCTGGATTATCTGTCTCTGTCTTCCCAAAAAAAACATATAAAACGGAAAAAGAGCAATATCTTCTTCTACCTCCAGTCAGCTTCCTGAAGGTACTTCTCTGTCGTTCTCTCTCATCGATTCATCTCTCTCTGCGATTTTGTTCGATTCTTTTCGTTTTGATTGTAATTGAACCTTCCGATTACTGTAAAATATGATAATCTCAAATGGGTTTCTCTTATTTTGTCAGTTTTGTGTGTATCTCGGGTTGATCATCATTTTTTGATAGAAACTTTCCTAGGTTTTCAATGCAATTTAATTTTTTTGATCAGAAGCTTGTATTTTTATTAATGCGTGTGTTTGGCTTAATTGTATGCCTTCTGATTGTTCAATAATCATGATAATCATCTTTGTTATTGAGTGGATTTTCCTGTTGGTTGATTTGTTACCATTCCTTGCCACTAAAGGAAAGAACCGTTAAATTCGAAGGGAAGCATGAGCAAAATTGTTAACTTTTGGCAGAAAAATTTTTACTTTTTGTTAAACTTAATGGTAATTACTTCTCAAACTTGTCAGTTGTTTTTCCCCTTTTAAATTATAAATTTTGTATCGATGGTTAATTGGTTCGTGGCATTGCAGCTGCAATTGAACACCCGAAGTGTTTTTTGAAAAAAATTAAAAAAAAATAAAGCAGAATATGATGGGGATAATTGGATTATTCTAAGAATTGTGAGCTCTGATTTCATGATTGGTGATTGACTTCTGGGTTTTGGAAATGGGTATTACTTATATTGGCTCATCAATTTGGTTCGAAAACAGCCTTTTCAGCTCTTTCTGTTTCTTTATCTTTAACATAATTACTTAACGTAATTATTTATTTTTCTACAGGTGACGAAAATTATAGCCATAAGTTACCCAGAAAAACTACTAAGGCATATTTGTAATTTTTACATATAAGAGGGAGGGTACTGGTTTGTGGAGCTGCAGGACTTCTGCGAGCTGAGCGTCCTCTCTCGTTATTTGTTTATCAAAGTAGAATTATTGCTAGAAAAGCCTTTTCTTCGATGCATACATGTAGTACAATTGATTTCTGTCGATGAGTTTGGAAGTTGCTGTGGAGGGTTTTAAGTGAAAGAAAGAGATTGCAGCTGACATAATGGGTGCTGTCTGTTGCTGTTTGAATGCTGAGAGTTTCGAAGATTATGTGAATCCAACTAGTTCTGTGTATAGGAACTGTATATGTCTGAATTGCTTTGTTCAGAATCTCTTAAATGTGGTACGCATCTATGGTTCCTGTTACTTTCTTTTCTTGCTGAAAGCTGTCTTTTTACACAAGTGATATCTATTTGAATCACAAATTTTACATCGGCCCTTTCTGTTATGATTCTTTTACTTAATTCAGCATTTTTCTTCTATGGCTATATTGTGCTGTCGGAATCTTTAAGTTTGTTCTCATATTCTCAGACCTAAGAGCTCTATGTGCAAGCATGAGTCTGCACGCATATTTTCAATTTTTTTTTTTACAAAATTATGTATACCAAAGATTATTTCCAATGGTGGCACCACATGAGGAATGTGTTGCTTTTACTGCACTAGTTTTGGTGCTTGCGTGCTTTAAAGTCTCCGACAAATCTATCATGCAAAGACTGAGATACAAATGGTGAGGAGTGTTGCCGATAGCAAAGAGGATTTCGCAGTATTAAAAAGCAATGTTAGTGCTTCAATGTACTTATTAAGTTCTTATTTTACAACTTAGCTTTTAAATAACTATTCTTGTACTGAAATACGAGTCTGCTGCAGTTAGATGAGCTTGTCGCTTTATGTAGGCTGCTTGGTCTGCTAATCACTTGTCCTAGGGAAATATTTGTTGTTTCACCCCCCACGTTCTGTCCTGTTTTTGCATCCAAAACTGATGCAGTGGCTGCCTGTTTGTTTGAAGAAACCTATGCAAAGGTTGAAAGAAATCAAGACCTGTTAAAGTTTACTTCTCATTTTTTAGTTTAGGAATGTTCACCAGCATTTTTTTAATCTGGGTTTGTATGTCAAGCTTATTTTAGTACTCATTCATTGTGAAGCACATATGAGCCTAAGTCAATCACTAAGATATTGATGTTTATGATGATTAGCTTAAGCATGTAAGCACATATTTTTCTTTTAACTCTTTGGTTCTTCTCATTTTTTGTAGTATTCATCACTATTTAGAAGAGGGGAAATGCATTCCATCTCTTCATCTATTCAGGGGGCGGCATCTATGACTTCTGCTGCATCACTAGACAACTCTCTGTCTGACATGTATCGCTCTCCTCCAAGGCCTTTGCCTTATGATGCTGACCCCAGATATTTCCGCTTGCAGCGGGATGGACTGGTTTCAAGACGTGAGAAGGGTTCAAGTCATTCACATGAGGAGACAGAACCTCTTAGAGGTGATGTTGATGCAGATCCAGAATCTTTAAATTCAGGAGACAAATGGAATGAATCTGCATGTGAAGATGGATCAAAAGAATACCGTTCTAAGTCCTCACTTAAGCTCTCATCGGCGAAAACTGCAACTGGAGTTGTGAATATTTATACATCATCAGAAGAGGAGGATGTTTGTCCTACCTGTCTTGAAGGTAAAGTTTTTTTCTTAAGTTATTTTGATAATTCAGATTGTGGGGAACTTATTATATTGTAGCACCTTACCTGTAAATGTCTTAGATATTGATTGGTAATTGGCACTGACATATCTTCACACGTGCTAGGGCTAGATTGGGCACACATTTTTTTGTTGTTATATATTTTCTTTGATGCCTTTCTGCAGAAGCAATTTTTTGTGGAATTCACACGGGTTAAACAAGTGCTGTTTTAAGTTATTTTTATATATTTGCTGGGAACTTGAGTCTTTCATTATTCGCTTATCAATAAAAACAAATATTCTCACTTTTCCTAGTTTAAGAATATTCGACGCATGTATCTTTAAAATTGCTGAAAAACTGGATCTTCGTGGTCAAGAATGGAAAGAGAGCTATGTTCAATTAATTACAAGCAATAAACCAAAAGAAATAACTGTATTGGAAGCAATTATACTTTTGAAAATTCAAGTACTAAGATTTTAAAAAGTTTTCTCTATTGCATAGAAATTTTTTAACCCTTTAGAGCTTTACATGTTGTCCCAATCCATGTTTTAGATGACAGAAGCAGAATTTTCTCAACAGCTTGACCAATAAGGATAACTTTCTGTTGGAGGTTCAAGCTAAGATATGCTTAATAGATGTCAAATATTTTATGCAGTTTACTTCTTTCTCCATATTTCTTTGCGTTTTACTAAATGGGGCTTGAAGGTGGGAGGCAAAGCTCTGTTGATTGCAAAGCAGTATTTGATCAAGAGTCTACCTTAGTAAGGACATAGGGCATATAAGCCAATCTGGAATTCCTGAGCAGCATTTTGTGCATTTGTGATTGTTACAATCAATAGGTCTCATCTTTCGAAGATGTACTCTTATGGAGTATGGCTTTTGATGTATAAGTTCTCACGGTTCTAAACTCACATTTGGTGCACAGAATATACTTCGGAGAACCCCAAGATAATGACCAAATGCTCTCATCATTTTCACCTTGGTTGCATTTATGAATGGATGGAGAGAAGTGAAAGCTGTCCAGTTTGTGGCAAGGTAACTTTTTCTCGTATGTATATTTTTTCATTATACATGCACACACATGAACCCCTTATCCCCTCCCCCAAGAAAAAAAATTGCGCACGTACACACATAAATATACGCCTATCTTCATACATATACATATATTTGTATATACTCACATGAACAATTTATGTATCTATGCGCATGTGTGTGTGTGAGTGTTTATTTATATAGAGCAAGGCATTCATAATCAGTATAATGCCAAAAGAACTTTTAGTGAAGGTTTGTTTCCCCACTGGCCACAAATGTCCTTGGTTTTGGATAAATGTTGTTTCTTTGTAGAATATGCATATTTCTTTCTTCATTTCTGATCATGATTTTTCAACAAATGGAACAAGATAATTACTCCTATTCTAAATCAGATTGAATGTTATCTCTAGAAATATAGATTTAGGCATATCTTGTCACATCAGTTCCCTTTCTTTGTTGGCATAGAACGTAGATTTTAATCGACAAGAACAATGTTGCTTTGTCAATTCTGTTTAGATCTATCTTATTAATATACATGGCTTTTGTGGATGGACATGTACTTCAACTGCTTGTATAACACTTTGGCTGCTGATCTCATTCCATCACGTCAAGGAAAATAAGGTTATCTTGTTCCACGCCTTGTGGAAATGGTAGTTAGAAAATTTGTTGAACAATCAATATGAGAATTTTTTTTTTCTTTTTAATTGGTCTACACACGCACTTAGTGGGTTCTTGCATAACCTCATCCTCCATCCCACTCTTATAAAGGGCAGAAATGTCATTTGAGTTGCTAAAATTGCATGATGTTCATTTTTTTTTTGTGTGTGTATGCATGGTGATGTAAATTCTCTTTTTGGTATTTATTTAAAAGGAAGTGGTATGCGAAACAATTGTTAGAGTGATCTTTTTAAATTTTTTTTAATGATTTTTCACATAGTTGAGTTTATGATTTCATTCTTTAAAACATTAAATAGTGGTCCCAAAATGCCAAGTATTATCCAAGATTCAAAATCCAAGTGATAATGAATCCCACCACCATTTGTACCAATGCATCTTGAAAATTGTTATTGGTTTATAGGATGGACAGATATTTTGTAGGTTGTTTGGATAAAATAGTTCTTGTGAGGATCATTTTGTAATTTTTCCAGAAAAGAAAGGAAAAAATGAATAAGAGAACAACCAGAACACAAGGTAGTCAATTTGCTGAGCTGATGTGTGTCTTTAATGTAGCTATCCTACATATTTTATGTAGTTAACGAGTGGTCTTTGAAGGAAAGCGGTCAAGGTGTCATGCTCATGCGACCTTATTTTTTATTGATACATAGAGGTTCATATACTAACTTACGTGAACCCATGCAAGTTTGGGTAGTTCTGCAGAAATGGTAGCATTTTTTAGCTGCATTACTTGTTCTTGATGCTTTGGAAGTCGTGGATTTTCGATGGCTTATTATTTATCAAAAAAAAAAAAAATTAAAAAAATCAAGTACTTTCTGAATGCCATAATAGGTACTATCTCTAAAATTCATCCCCCCCCCCCCCCCCCCCCCCCCAAAAAAAACCTGTGTCTAAAGTTTTGTTTGTTATGGATGTTGTTGCCTGAAAATCTCTACTTATTCTGACTTACCATTTATTTGGTTGGCTTTTCTAGGTGATGGTCTTCGATGAAACAACGTAATCTTGATTGAAAGGATTGCGTTGTGGAGGAAGCAAGCAAGCAAGCAAAACAGAGGAGAGAAAACCAAAAGTTAGTCATTGTGAATACCGCAGCTCAAGGGGTTTGTTGTCCATAGCAAATTTTAAAAAACTGTTCTCATATCCATTGCTGTGAGTACATTCTGTTCGAAATGTTCTTTATTCCTCCTCCCCCGTTTCTAATTGAAAAAGGCTTGCAATTTATAGTTGAAATATGTCTATAATTTCCTCAAAATAGTATTGTACAGTCTCGTGAATGTCCTGAGGAGAAGCATTTGGACTGCCGCTATGGTGTATAGCTTTTGTTTTTTCAGTAACTTTTGGCTTTAATGCATTGTTGGTTCCAACTTGTAGTTATCTAATGAGTCAAGCTTGAAGAGAGATTTGGGTTTAATTACTAAAGAAACATGCTCAAGGGGAGGGACACAAATTTGTTTGTGCATGGCTGTGAGTGAGAGAGGGAGTCCTTGAAATAATGATTATAATTTGTAGAGAAAAAGAGAGGCTGAACTGCTTGTATAAATATTCATTATACATTGAATATTTGCCTGGGTGATGTGCATATGCTTTCCTTTGTCGTGTTGGGCGTCTATTTGTAACTTATTCTCCTATGTACTGATTCCTGTGCTCTAAAAGAACAGCTGTGGAACATGTAATACTTATTATCCAATTATGATCCCCAACATAAACTTTTGTTTGTCAAGTTACCTCACCAATATTCTAGAAGAAAAAGGTATTTTCATCATAGGACAAATGCTATCCTGCTGGCTGCTAGCACTACATTAACTTTCCTTGCCGCCCCATGGGGCTCACGAGCCCACCTTGTGTGGTAAATAGTTGCGTGTGTTGATGGACCAACAGGGTCACACAGAAAAAGGTAGCACGTCTATGATGTAACCCTCCAAAAACCCATCAAAACATTCCCTAAGCTTCCGTAGGCATTGAAGCTTACCTTTATCGCTTTTCTTATTAACCAAAAAAACTCTTTTCTCTCTCTCTCTCTTTCTTTTGGCTGACGAAGATTGATGAATGACCGAGATTAATCAACAACTTAGTTCTCATGTTTCCACCAGTGAAGACTGATGAAGACCGATGAACAATGAGATTGATTCAGATTCACCCCTAACAACTTGAGCCCACAAAGAGTATTTTGACAGCTTCGGCTCTGATGGTGACGACAGCGTCAATATCATCATTAGCGTTTTTGTTGCAATGGTGATGACATTGTCGCGGATGGTCGAATTTGTGGATCTCTAAGAAGATGGCTTCCTCCCTAGTCACGAAGGTGATATAGCGAAAGGCTACGATTATGGCTTCTCCGATAGAGGCGTGGGCCGGATGGTGGAATGGATCTTTTGGTTTGTTTTCTAAACTGATATCGATTTTGCTGGTCTTAGAAAAAGAATAAAGAAAAAATAAAAAAGGGAAAAAAAATATTTAAATGATATAGAAAAAGATTATAAAGAAGCTAATGTAGAGTAAATTTGAATAAGAAATCCAAAAGTAGTTTTACTCCAACCTTTTTCATTAGAGAATGTCTACCTGGGGAAGAAAAGGAGGAGGCGAGCGAGGGGTTTCCTCTTTTTCTCTTCATATTCCCAACCAATTAAACATGCATGCACATCATTTATAAATGCAGATATTATTAAAACACTTATTCACACCAGTATAAATATACACGTCACAGCATCATCTGTAAACATAAGGCTTAAAGAGGAAACAGTAAGTCAACAAGACACATCATAATATTAGAACAGGCAAAGATGTTGCCTTCTTTTTAACAACTGAAATAGAAGCTTTAATAGTTTAATGTGTGGAGTTTTCTCATTTGGTGACTACTTCAAAAGCTCTCAGGAAGACCTCCGGGGGTTGGGCACCACTCAGCTTCTGGATTCCATTGATCTGTTAAAGAAACCAATGGGATGAATGCACTTGCTTTGGTAATTATACAGACAAATTAAATCATAAAATTGGGACTTTTTTATTTTTTTATCACCCACCACAAAATATGGGACTCCTGTAATGTTTGCCGAGTACTTATCGAGTTCCTCCTTAACCTTGGCAGACACAAGGAGCAAAGGTCAGTGCTATAAAAACATCAAAAGAGAACTTGTGGCGTGCTCTATTGCCACTAGGTTTAGCACTTTTTCAGCCTGCTTGGCAACAAATTGGAGCATAAGAATTAGCACAGAAAAAAACCTCTTTTAACCCATTGTTGGGGTCTTGAAGAAACTCCGCTGCCCCTTCTATCCCAACCTTTTTCGCAGATTCCACGAGAAATTCCCTGCAAGTATTGCCGTTTGTAATTATATGATGTAAGATGTGCTGCAATCAACTCAAACTTGATCCGTACAAAACAAGTAAACAAACATATGCCTGTTTAGCACGAGGATGTTAACCCCCTGGGTTACCTTGCTGAGGAACACACCATGCCAAAGAAATTAGGTTAAGTGATAGCAAGGGTATTGTTACAAGAATTCAAACGGATCGGGTCATTCCTCTCAACAGGGAAATAAGCAAGATCTAAAAAGTTACCAAAACCAAACTTACTGGTCACCAATGTATTTTCCTTGAGTGAAGTAGCCTAGGGACAGCTCCTCCATAAGATTATGTTGCTTATCAAGACCCTGTTGCCCAGCAAAATACATAAGCCTGTGGCTGTCTAGAGTATTTCCCCTGTGCATATTTAAGACAATGTTAGTGAAATCTCGATTAGCTTAAGGTCCTCTTCAGAGCTTTCCTCACTGATATAAAGTTGTCCATAGATGAATTTTTAAAGCCATTCTTTAAGCTTACGTGAGTCCCGACAGGTTATATTCCAGTCCATGGCTCTTAAAAACCTGAAATTTTCAAAGTAGTTATAATTACTTATTGTGTACAACGACCAGCCAAATTAAAGTACATACAAACCAATAACATGATTAAGTATGTAGAAAGGTGATTCGGAGAATTGTTGGAAAACCTCTGACATCCGAGCTTCCAACCTCTCAGATTGAGATCCAAATTTTGTCCTGTAATACTCTTTCTTATTGATGCCTTCTTTAGGGGCAGAAGGATTAAGTTGAAATGGATGCCATCTAACCTGCAAATTTAGTTGATAAAAGATTGGAGGGAAATGCTAAACATGCACACACACACATAGAGAGAGAAAGAGAGAGAACCTCAAAGCCATATTGATCCTTAGATGCAGCAGCTATAGCTTTGTCAAGATTTCTTTTGCCCACAAAGCACCATGGGCACACAGTGTCCGAGCTGATATCAATTTTAATCAGCTTTTTCTCAGTACTGTTTCCAACAGACTGAGACATGATCCCTTTGTATCTGCAAGGTTTCTGAAACATAACCGTCTAGTCAGATTCGAATCCAGCGAAGTACACAGTTTTTCTTCTTCACATCTTATAACTCAAGATACTCAACACCTTCTACTAGAGAGTTATCAAATGAATAACCCTGCATTATGGTATATGTTCTCTTGAATTGGTATTCCTGGATCAAAATAATGCCATGGGTATTATTCAATGCATTAGCCTTTTATCTCACACATCCAAATTTTAACCAGTTGAGGTTGGTCAATAGATCCTGCCCATCCAGCTGAAGCAAGGGCAATTTTTTTAGTGTGCTATGTGTTTGTCCCTATGTAAATTACTAGTGCTGGTACTAATACTTCTGTTCTAAATTCACCAACTTCTAAGGGGTCTTGGTGAACTGCCTGGAGAACAGGACTTAGGGCTCATTTGGTTTTGTGTTTGGAAGATTAAAAAGCGCTGTTAGCACCTAGAAAGCTCTTTCAAAGCAAAAAATGTCCATTTGGTAAAAAAATTTAAAGCACTTTTGTGCTCCCAAAAATCCCAAAACTGCATTTCAAGGAAAGCCTAAAATTGATGTTTTTTTTCACTTTAAATGTCATTTTTGTCCTTTCCTATTTCTAAAGACACTTTTTTTTTAAAAAAAAAAAAAATTTGTTATCAAACAAGTGTAATAACTTCAAAACACTTTAGACATGTAGTTACCAAACAGATAAACAACTTTTTGATAAAGCTCTACTAACAAAAGCTCTATTACCTACAACAATCCAAACAGGCACTTAGTTATTCAAATGACCACTTAAAGTCTCCTCATTATCCCAAAGGCTTAAGCTAATAGGAATGAGTGAATTTAATATTTTAACACTCCCCCTCAATATCAATAAGTAAAGTCCAACACATACAATATTTAACTGAAATGGTGAGTAACTTACGAAATGAGGGTTCATCAAGACCATTGTTATGATACATATTGAATTATTTCAAAAACTTAAGCTAATAGAAAATGATGAATTTAGTTATTTAATTAAGATTTTAACACTCCCCACGTGTGGGACCAGACAAGATGTGATATATTTTAATTAAAAATGGAGAGTAAGTTGTAGAACTAAGGCTTTGAATTTAATCACTTAATTAATATTCTAATACTTTCGCTTGAAATAAAATCTAAGAATGAAGCAGGAGGTTGCATTGCTCAGACAATTGTTCTATATGAAAAGACCTTCCTGTGAAAATTGACTAAAACCTTCGAACAACCCTTGTCGAATCACAGGTATTCTAATAAGATTTTCCAACATAGTAAAAGGAAGAAAAGATCATCAAAGTTTTATCGTCAACAAAGAAATTAAAAGCTAACCCGGAATATCCATTAGGAGATTTCATAAGGCAGAGTCATCAAATTCACAACTTTATAATGGTTTTAGACTTTTCATTCACATTCTTTCTTTCAAGCACCCCCACAAATATAGAAAAAGAAGTAAAGAGAAAAAAACATGGCAATCGGAAATGGTTTTTCTTCGACCCATGAAACAACATACACAGCAACTCCAGGAATTTCACCCATATAACAAAAAACAATTCTTTTTAAAGGTTGAGAGTAAACACCGAAGTTATTAAGAAACGAAACAAAAATGGCAGAATTTCAGCCAAAGCAACATACAGTTTACAATTAAGGCAGAAGAAATTAAAAGGGTATAAATAATTATACATTAAAAAATAAAAAAAGGAATAAAATTACAAGAATCAGAGACTGGTTATGTGGGTCAGTTTGGGAAGGAAGAGAAATCACCTGGAAGAGATGGGAAGCTGGGGCTTTGTGGAGAGACACCAAACGCATTTCCAGTAGCTCTTAAACGCGGTAACTTATAACTGAGGGCCGTTTCGATTCGACATATCAACTACCACACCTACCCCCACCCCCCCCAAAAAAAAAAGAACGAAAAATATTGCGTCAACGGGCTTAATTGTGTTTTGCTTTTTATATTTTAATTAAAATTGCTTTATATATATATACTGAAACGTTTAAATTGTCTCAATTTTAGAGAAAAAATAAATAAATAAAGAGAGAAAGGGTTGAGGGAGATGCATCTCTTTCTTTTTTTGTCCCTTTAAAATCAGAATAATTTAAGCATTTTAAGTCTAAAATGTGCACATAAAAGTCAAGTATGCCATGTTCTATTCATGCTAAAATCTAACAAATGGACCAAATTGCAATAAAATTATAGTTTAAGGGCCAAGCGTAAATAGAATCTAGTTGACCAATAAAAAGAACATAGAATCTAGTTGACCAAAATAACTCTGACCGGTATTTCTGGTCTGGAAGATTCTCCAGGAGCAGGTGGAACAGGCTTTTGGGCCGTTAGATTCCCAGCCGGAGACACGAAACCGAACCCGCCCCAACGGACTTATCTCACATTCACAAAATTTTTCTCTTTTTCAAGGAATTCAGTTCCCACCCTCTTCCTTCCTCACATTCAGGTACGTCCTTTTTTCTCGCATTCGTTGGTAAGGCTTTTCTGGATTTCATTTCTGGAAAAAAAAGAAAAGACTTTTCTTTTCCTCAAAGAATCAAACAGAGAATATGACATTGAGTGTTTTCATCTCGATTGCTTAAACACTGACAGCATTACGAGTTTCAGCTGCAATTTGGCTCTGAGCTTTCTTTTTTTTTTTTTTTTTTTTTTTCGTTTGTGTACGATAAAGTGATCTGATTGAATTGATTAGTAGGCTTTTAGGTATATAAATGGATATTGATGAAATTTTTGGCACTAACCGACCCGGAAACCTTCCAACAAAGAGTGCAATTTTTGTATGGGGGTATAATCAGTCGGGGCAGACGGGTAGGAGGGGCAAAGAGTGCCAATTGAGGATCCCTAAGCAGCTCCCTCCCGAGCTTTTTGGGTGCCCGGCCGGATTCAATTCGCGATGGTTGGATATTGCTTGTGGTCGTGAGCATACTGCGGCCGTGACCTCCGATGGGTCACTTTTCACTTGGGGTATGGTCCCTTTACACCCCACATGTATCCCTTTATATTTGTTCATTGATTATTATGATTATCAAGTTTTGCCCATTTGATATCTATGAATATTGCGCAAAAACGTGCTTAAGAGTTAAGAGTCGAATATAGAAATGGTTTGGCTGAAGGAAATTTCGTTGGTGGCTATGTTTTCTTCTTGATTATGACGGGTTCACTTGAATTGTAGCTGAAAACTGTGCGTGGGAATTCATTTTTCTTGAGGTGTATA
The DNA here is from genome assembly GCF_965113065.1 of Corylus avellana. NCBI lineage: Eukaryota > Viridiplantae > Streptophyta > Magnoliopsida > Fagales > Betulaceae > Corylus > Corylus avellana. The sequence continues at coordinate 26,742,810 of NC_142494.1, forward strand.
GTTAGAGCTATTACAACATCTTGTTGCTTAATGCTTATACAAGATAAATGATAAAAAATCATAAATATGTATGTGATGGACCAGGTGCTAATAGCTTTGGTCAATTGGGAGATGGAACTGAGGAGAGAAGGAAGCACCCTAAGAAAGTGAAACAATTGCAGACGGAGTTTGTGAAATCTGTTTCGTGTGGAGCACATTGCACTGCTTGTATTGCTGAGCCTCGTGAAAATGATGGAACCCTCTCGACAAGTAGACTCTGGGTTTGGGGCCAAAATCAGGTACTATTTGTAATTGTTTAGCATCTTTTTTGATAATATACCATGCCTTTATTTTTTGTTTTACTTCTCATTACAGGGATCGAATTTTCCTCGCTTATATTGGGGGGCCTTTACACCTAATACGGTATGCTATATATTTTTCTTGTTAGGTTTGATTTTATTTATTTATTCACGTTATTACTTTGGTGGGGAGGGTTGGAATTGCTGAGTTTTGGGTTGTTGATACTACAAAAACTATCTAATAGTACCTTATTTTGTGCCTCAGTACTCAAAACACAAAATACTGTTTGTGTCCCTGTTCACACAGCCTGAAGAGCAACGAAATTCTCTGTTTACTTCTTTCTTTACAACCCCAAAGCATATCTAATACATGACACCCCAAGCCTTTAACCACCAAATAGCCTATCATCCAAGCGTTAAAATCCCAAACACAGAGTGCTGCCAGTAAATTCCTGCAATCTATCATTCTCCTATGTCATTATTTAGATATTTTGATTTGAAATGTCCTTTTCATGTTCATATAGATAAGTTTTTGCGGCCTCATTTGTTCTTGTCAGTTACAAGAAAAATGTGTAAAAATAAAATAAAAATCATTGTTTCTGAGCATTTACTTTTCTACCCTTTCTTCTATACCAGAATCAAGGGAAGTGTTACAGCCTTATGCTGGGGATGCCTCTCACTCGGAAATTTATGTCTTAATTCAAATGTGTGCTTTTCCAAATTTTGAAAATGATCTTCAGACTGCTTTGGCTTCTAACAAATTGTTTAATTTGTGAGCAGACACGTAGTCTTTGGTTTTGCTAAACCTGGGTTAGTGATTGTCTCATGATCTGGATTTATTAAGGAATTAGACTGGTTATCATAAGGCTTCAAATGTACATGCATTTGTTTCTATTGTGTTATAACATGTAGTTGCTCAAATATAGTAGGTCCCTGAGGATCTCCACATTTCTAATTCTGTCATATTGCGTAAATCTGTCATCAACATAGATTTTGTCTAATCAAATCTGACAAATTTATTGATCATCCTTTTAATATACATATACTTTCAATCTCTTGTCAAGCACCAGCCTCTGTCTACCTTTTTCTTGTTTATTTTTCCCTTAGGGCTGATTGTATTTTATATTCGTTACAGATGATCCGTCAAGTGTCCTGTGGAGCAGTGCATGTGGTGGCCTTATCTGAGGATGGCTTGCTACAAGCGTGGGGTAAAGTTTCTTCTAGAATCATGACTTCCTATTTTCTTAATAAAATGATGTGTAAATTATGTAGTTGTTTAGACTTAAGGAGTTCTATGTGTATCTCTTTCTTCTTATGATGTTTATATTTTTTGTTAACACATAGATCATATGATAGGAAAGGAAACCTGTATTAATACTCTAGTTTCCTGGTACATATTAACTAGAACTTTATCATTGTTCTTAATAACCAGGCTACAATGAATATGGTCAGCTTGGCAGAGGTCTTACCTGTGAAGGACTACAGGGAGCTCGTGTAATAAATGCTTATGCGAAGTTCCTTGATGAGGCTCCTGAGCTCGTGAAGATTACCCAAGTGTCATGCGGGGAGTACCACACAGCAGCAGTATCTGAAAATGGCGAGGTGTAAGTGATCTGAAGGACTTTTTAGATGGAGATAAATTCTACATTTAAGCATGCGAATTGTGGTTATCCGCATGGCACGTGTAACTGTGAAGGTTTGACAAAATCTTCTTATGGGAATCTCACGTCTAGTCAGGAGAAAAGATGCAATGGAAATGGGATGCATTTTGATATGCAAGTCTTCGTCCCCTTAACTTGGTTATACCATGGAGAGCTTAAGTTCATTTTAGATATTTAAGTGTTTGTGCTTTTAACTAATATATATATATATATTGGTGTTAATGATTCATTTCCGTAATGCGCTTGTTCTTGTAGTTTATCCTCAGCTATTGTTCTAGATAATACAAGTTGGTTAAAGCATGCAAGTTGTAAAATGTCAGTATCTGTCTTGAAGTCATTTGGTCATTAGTAGTTCACATAATGCCAAAGTAAAATGTTGTAAATATGTGATGTGTGTGTGTGTGTGTGTGTGTGCATGCATAAGATCCACTCCTATCCCTTCTCTGAAATGGAACCATATTTAAGTTATGATATAAAAATGCTCCATTTAGTCATAAATAAGAATCACCATAGAGGATTAGTGATTGCTTTAGTGTGGGGGACACATAAAAGCCACATCTATGTGTGTGCACCCTCGCGCATCCATTTTTTGTGTTTTTGTAAGCACCATTTTAATTGGAGTAATTCTAAATATTTAACTTCCATTCTACTGGACTAATGTAGCAGTGCCTATCAGCTCTTTGATTTTTTATTTATTTTTTAGTATAGGCTAATTTAAGGACTAATGAACACTGTCACATTAGGCCTGTGGGATGAGAGTTGAGTATGTAGCATTATCTTTTTAATTGTCATGAATTGTCTCAGTTATGAAATTAAATTGTCGAAGCTTTTACTTGATAATGACAATCTTCAGCTGATAAGATTAGTTCTTCAAAGCTATCTTGTTTTGTTTACTTTACTTTTTCGTTACAACTGTTAAAGTTCAACTTCTACAAAATTGTAGCTGATGATTATTTGCTTTGCACATCACAGCTATACTTGGGGGCGAGGAAATATGGGTCAACTTGGGCATTGTTCCCTCCAGTCCGGTGATAAAGAGCTATTGCCAAGGAGAGTGGTTGCCCTTGATGGAATATTCATAAAGGATGTTGCATGTGGTGGTGTACATACATGCGCTATGACTCTGAAGGGAGCTCTTTATGCTTGGGGTGGTGGTCAAGTAGGGCAATTAGGCCTTGGCCCCCAAACAGGATTCTTTTCATGCATTCCTAATGAATCGGAGACATTTCTCCGCAATTTCCCTGTTTTGGTTGTTCCAAATGGCGTGCAACTTGTAGCATGTGGACATTCCCACACACTTATTTCCATGAGGGATGGAAGAATTCATGGATGGGGCTACAATAACTATGGTCAGGCAGCTAACGAGAAATCTACCTATGCTTGGTATCCATCTCCAGTTGATTGGTATGGCATGGCTATTCTTGTGCTCTGTAGCTTTTTCACAGTTTTATAGCTTCCTTCCTATGCTGATGAAAATTCTAAGTGCAGGTGTGTTGGGGAAGTGCGGAAATTAGCAGCTGGTGGTGGTCATTCAGCTGTGTTGACTGATGCATGTTCCTTAAAAGAGTTGTGTGAGTTTAGGCTTGCAGATAGTGTGACTCTACTGAATGCTTCTGATGTCGAGGATGTTGCTTCCAGAACAGGATCAGATGCTTTAGCACGCCTTTGTGAGAGATTGAGGTATTGACCCTTGTTTATGGCTTATGGATATCTGTTATTGATATTTACATTTGAGTATTTGGAAACTTTTTTTTTTTTAAAGTATTAGGCCCAAGGAGGGGAGGAAGGGGAAATTTGAACTAGCGATGTCCGCTTTATGAGATATGGTCTCCAACCAATTGAGCTACCATTTAGAGTTAAATATTTGAAAACTAGCCTCCTGGGCATGAGGATAAACTGCTTAGCCCGTCAGGGGTGAAAGCTCCTGGATTACCTGGTAACTGGTTCTGGCGGGTGGGGTCAGTTACTCGTAGGAGTTTGATTAACGGTGAGGATTGTTGTACAGTATGCGTTTGCGACGTGCAATTAATCTGAGTAAAGTTCTCCTACGTTATCAAAAAAAAAAAAAAAAAAAAAAATTTGAAAACTAGAAGGCCCTTGAAGAAAATCCAATGTTCTCAAACACATTGTTAATATCTGTTATTTGAACTCATGCCCCGAGCTCCATTTTCTTGAAGCTCAACCAGGGGAATCAATTTTGCTCAAATCTTTGGCTTTCCAGATGGTTGCTATGAAAAAATTATTGGAATTTTCTTTTCCTTTTTGTTGCTAATTTTTTTTGTCTTTCATGATTTTGGATATTAAAGAATTACTCTCTCTCTCTCAACAAACCAAACACAACCATTTTTTTTCTTCCACATGCATTACATGTGCCATTCAGCCAATGTGCACAAGCGTGTAATGCATTTTTAGTTGGAAATCTTTACTTATGAGAAGTGTATGTATACACTCAAGGGAAAAAAAGGGAACTTTATGTGCATTCATTTTTTTTTACTTCTTGACTGCATGTTTGATGTAGGACAGACTAGGGAATCTGCTTGCTGGAATTTTTGGACAGAAACAAGATTAGAATTTTTGGGTTATTTCAAGGGGTTATTTGGTGGCTAAGTGTTAGAAAAAATATATATGATTTTAGGGTTTTGATAGAGAATTGAAAAGGGTTTGATTTGGGGTTGCTGAGAGAAAAGGAAAGAGGGAATTTTCTGGTCGATCAAGGGCTGCGAACAGTATCTGTCTGCAACGAAGAAGAAGAAGAGGGAAAAGAGAAGATGAGAATACTCTTATCATAAAACTTCTAAAAAGTTTTAGACTTGATTTGATTAACAAATTGCCCCTTAATTGGCAAGAGTTGCAAAAACTTCAACTATGCCCCTCATTACAAAACTAACCATGGCTCCATAAATGTTCCATTGCTACCAGTAAAGTGGCCTCTGAGACTGGCATTATGCAGCATTTTCCTCATTGGTTTGTGTTTGTTTTATTTTTCATAGTTGCATGATTAAGTATGGCGTAGATGCCATTGGAAGTGTAACTTAATTTTTTTTTTTAAAAAAGATGACGTAGTTGTGATTGCTGACTTCTTTGTCTCAGGGAGCATATGCTTGACGGTGGTGATTGTGAACATGAAGATGAATTCAATGGCGTGCAGAACTGAAGAAACAATTGAATTGGCTTCAAGATAGTTTATCATTTTTTGGGTAATTATTCCCGTTGCTCTCTTTTATTACCAATTTAGTTAGACCTGTAAAATCAAGTATTGCTTTACTCAGATGCGTAAGGGGAATCTTGTCTTTAATGAACATTACCTATAATTCAGTTATTATGTATTTCTGATACCAATCTGATTGGGAACTTAAGTGAAGACTGATATTGAGACGGTGAACTTGTATTTATGAAATGTCAATGAAATTGAACGGTTAATCTGTAAAAGTTTCTAGCTTTAGCCATTTCATTATCTATAGGTTTATTACAATTAAGCGTCAGGGAACTGTATTACTGTATAAGCTGTGCTGCCCAATTTTTGTTGAATCATGGTCTTTGTTGGTTGATTTTTATACTAGAAACCAAGTTGCAAATGCTGGGTGCAGAATTTCGACAGAACCTTGTTTTAGATAATTCAGTGAATAGTAAAACTTCCTTGTCTGGTAAAATTATATTACTTTTAGGTGAATGTAAGCCCTTTCTTAATTGGTAGTGATTTGTTCAAGAGAAGAAAACAAAAGTGCGCAAGAGGAGAGCTCTCATAAATGGGTCATAATTGTTTCTATGTTCATTAAGGATATATCTTTCTGGGGGCTGGCTTTTTTGGGACTTCGATTGAACTATATCCCCCAATAATGACAAATCTATGGTTTGGTTGAATGCGTTTGTGCATATGCAATGTAAAATGTATGTTGAGACGAGAAGGGGCAGTCTTGAAATACTTCAATTTTCCAAATACAGTGGTGGTAGAGCAATTGCATGTCATCATAGAAAGATATACAAGATGGAGGGTTAACAAAATGTTGTAGCTCCCGCTTCCGAAACCACTTTGGTGGCTCGAAAAGTCTTTATCCATTTATATGGCGAAGCATCCATGGTGGCATGAGGCTAGTGGTACTAGGATGAGCCTGACCTCCAGCTTCCTCATCTCGTACTCCTGCCTGGAAAGTACCTCTGCATTGTTTATTTAAACAATCTATGAGTTCTCCAATAATCAAAGAAGACTAATCATGCCATGTTTCACAAAAAAATGTGATTTAGAGAGAGAGAGTACCCAATAGTTAGAGAAGGAAGTGGTAGCGTCCGTGGCTGTGGCTGCAGCTGTGGCTGTGGCTGTTGTGGTGGGGATAACATGAAGGTGGATAAGTTTTGGCCTATGCCTGGTTGCTCTAGGTGTGCATGCTCGGCCACTGCCTTCGCATTTTCCTTGATCTATTTGTCATAAAAAAAAAATGTATATAAATAAGAGGTAGTTTTAACAGAAGTGACTCCAAGTAAGAAATATTATAATCATGGACCAGATTTTACCTTTTTCGACAGCAGGTTATTCTGCTCCTGCAAGGCTCTTTCCTGTCAAAAACCATAATGTTACCTTAGTTTATATCCCAACACAGTCTAAATATATGGTAGCTCTTGATCTCATTTCCTGCCCAGCTGGTAGAGTTTGATTTAAGTCTGAACTAGGATGTTAGCTCAACCAAGTCTCCAGGCCTTTTGGTTGCATTTTTCTTGGGATTTTAGGTAGGTAATAACGGTTAATTATTAGACAAGCAACCAATTGCTATGGAGCTAATTAACACTAGCCTGCTGTAAAGTCTTTTTAAGTTCTTAAACTGGATAAACTTACATAACCTTTCAGTTAAAAAAGAAAAAGAAAAAAAAGAGTCATTTTTAAATTCATAAACGCAGAAACTCACACATGCTTAACTATGTTTACCTTCTTCTGCAGCTCCATAATGGATTCATGCATAACTTGGTTCTGCATATGTCAATATCATATGTTAATTTGATTCATGTAATGAGTATAAATTAAAAATCAATTTGTGTGTAAATTGGCTCTGCATGTGTGCATGTGTCTTGAAACAAATGCAATAAAATCACCTTTCTTGTTCGTAGGCGTTTCAGACCTGTATCGAGCTGTTGCTCCAGATTTTGAAGCTCTCTCAAACCCAAGGGGTCCAAATCATCTCCAAAGAGGTTCCTACATTGACCAATGTAAAATATGTCTTAAAATCACATTCTTTCCTTCGCATATTATTATTTAGAGAAATCTTGAAAGCATTTCTACCCTTAATTGAATCTATGAACAAAATCTATTGGTTAACATATCATCATTTCTAATAATTTTTTTGGCTTTGATTCTGATTCTTTAAATACTCATACAAAGGCATTAAAGAGCAACAGTAGGCGTTTTTTTCCCCAAATATGGCATGAAAACTCACGTCATTACCTTATGTTCCTTTCTAAAACTTCAATCCTAGCCGAAAGCTTGGGGAATTCCAGAGACCAGCTTCCCTATACAGCAGCATCCGAAGAAGGGTTAAAGAAACCACAATATTCATTTGCATAAACTGCTTTCGATAAGCAGTGTAAAAAAAATCATTTTCTTCTTTGATGAATTACATAGCCAAGCCAGGGGATTCAATTGAGTTGTCTAAAGCAAATGTCAAACCCAGATTCAATATGCAGAAAATTAGTTACCAAAAAAAAAAAAAACGAAGGAATTAGCAGAGAAATACCATGGGAAGCATATAAAAATCTTTCCGGCATTTTTCATCATGGTACGTAGAGACCATGCATGCACATGGGTGAATTGAGTCAAAAACAATCTTTAGCATGAGGTTAATTAGTTAGAGATAAAGATTGGAATTCAATGTAACAGTATGATAGAGATAAAGTTTGAGATAAATATTGAGACATAAACTATCTCAACGTGACTTCTTCTGCATGTACTGCAAACTGTGCACAGTGAATTAGCTAGATTGAGTGAAAGTTCTTGTTTTCGCATTTTCACATGGATATTTTTTAAAATCATATATTTTGAAAACGCTAAACCAAATGGACCTGAGAGTTCTATCATCTCCCACGACTCATCCTCCAATACTAGGGCTATGTGATCCCTTATTCTGCTGCATATATGCATATCCATCGCCACCAAGCTCTGTGAGGACAACTATCATATGTGGTTGTCCCATCGTTCTCCATCTCTGAGGAAATCGAGTGTTGGACTATCTTGGCGGCACAACTTATATAGGTTCCATCTCATTCATCACTCCATTTGATGGCTCCACTACCTTACCAAATCGTGCCTATGATGATTGATGTTGTGAGTGCACTTGTGAGTGTAGTGTCCCACATTGAGAAAATATAAAAGAAAATAGTAGTTAATATACTTAAGTGGACCTTAGCTCATTAGCTTAGGCTTTTGGACTAGAGTTGTATTCAATTATGTATATTAATGTACTCTGAGTAAAAACGTCATAATCTCTTTATCTCCCAACAAATGGTATTAGAGCCATGGTTACTTTCCTGGGATGGGTGTCTGGATGCGTCGGGTTTAGAGTTGTGTCTCCACCCGCAACTCGGGTTTAGAGTTGTGTCCGCCTTCTGCAACTCTTGACGTAAGACACTCTTAGAAATGTAAAAAAACTCACAAGCGAGGGGAGTTGGGTCAATGTGAAGAGATTCACAAGTGAGGGGAGTTGTGAGTGCACTTGTGAGTGTTGTGTCCCACATTGAGAAAATATAAAAGAAAATAGTAGTTAATATACTTAAGTGGACCTTAGCCCATTAACTTAGGCTTTTGGGTTAGAGTTGTGTTCAATTATGTATATTAATGTACTATGAGTAAAAACTCCATAACCGCTTTATTTCCCAACAATTGACAATGCCAAAATCAGATTCTCAAGAGCTGGTTTGATAGGGATCACCAAAGGGTGAAATAGATTTAGTAGTTGAGTTGGAATCATTAGGTTTATGTTATTTGAGATTAGGATTTGAGTTTTTATTTGAATATTTGAACTTTAGGTGTTATCACCCTTTGATTGTAATTAAAGGAATTAGATAAAATATTTGGCAAATTGTGGTATTCTCCCGCCAAGTTTTGTAGTTTTTCTTTCTTAAAATGAGTTATTGTGGTCTCTTCTACCTGAAATGAGCTATAATTGTTTTTCTCAAATCCCATCCCTAGTCTCGACCCAATATTTGGCAAATTGTGGTATTCTTCCACTCTGAGTAGAGTCTTGTGGTTTCTCCTACCCAAAAAGAGTTATTATGATCTCTCCTACCTGTAATGAGCTATAATTGTTTCCCTCAAATCTCATCCCCAGTCTCGACCCAACCCGAGTAACTTATCATGATTGCTCTACTCTCTTTCTAATTATTATGCAACTGTTTAGACTTTGGACAGAATTGAAATGCACCTACACTGCCCAAAAGCTTTTAGAAAAAGTTATGATTTAGGGTCTATTGGGGATTGCATTAGGGAAGTTAAAAAAATACTTTTAGTACCAAAAAGTTGTGCCAAATAAAAAAAATTTGTTCCCAAGGGTAGCTCAATCGGCTGGAGACCACGTCTCATGAAACATATGTCACTAATTCGAATCATCCCCTCATTCCTTTGTGTGGACATATCAAAAAAAAAAAAAAAAAAAAAAAAGCTAGTTTGTTTGGTGAAAAATGTCAATAGTACTTTCTTTTTTTTTTTTAAACTTTAAAAATGGTCAAAATACACTTTTGAAAAAGCTTAAAAATAAAGTTTTGTCTAAAAAACTCTATTTTTCAGCGCAATCTCAAATATAATCTTAATATGATATCAAAGCTGGGGTTTTGTGTTTGAACCCCTAACTCCACAATTTACCTCTTATTTCAATAAAATATTTCACGTGTTGAATTTCACTTATTAAGAAGAAGTTTGAACTCACAATTGAGAGAGAGTGTTAAAATTTTGATTAAATGATTAAAATTTACTATTTTCTATCATCTTAAGCTTTTAGAATAAATAATGATTTAACTATTTCTAACATGACTCTATAAACTATAAAATGTGAATTAGATTAATCAAAAGCTTTTCATAAGGATCCATGGCCACTAATAATTATCCTTGGACTCAAGTCCTTAAGCCCAAAGCAAAGCAAACTTGAGAAGACATGGCCGTTTTGGTTCTAATGTTGAAGAGATGGGTATAGATATTAAAAAGACATGTAATGTGAGAATGGGATTATACTTAGGAAAACATTCACAGGGAGACCAGATGAAACACAGTAAAAGTAATGTTCGGGATACCTGTGACTCAGAATCAGTTGGCATTTGCTGTCGTTCGGCAAATGAGTACCTTTCATATCGTTCCAGAGTCCTGTCCATGCTGTCAAAAAGGATATGCATGGGGCACAATAAGTTTGTGTTTATCATGTATTGATAACAAAAAATATGCTTATCTCTCAGTTCATGTGGTAGTAAGTATCAAGTATTGTAATTTGTGTTTAGTATTATATTTAACTTGTGTTTTGACTATTCTTGAAGTGGACTATACTCATAACCAATAAATTAACAACTGTAATATTATATCATATTGAGAACCCTAAGATACTTTTCTTTTTGGAGTCAGTGAATCATCTTTCACTGCAGTTTCATGCCAACTAGATAGCCTTTTTAAGCATTTAATGTGGTGAAACCGGTAACACTAGAAAAGAGATCGAAAATATGAAACGTACAGTTCTGCAACTCATGCTAATGGATATTAAGTGCAGAACAAGATGGTTGACTGGTTTTCACTCAAGGTCATACATTCAAAAGAAATCACATAAATTCCATCTTTCTTAGTCAAATATCAATGATTGAGATCCTCTAAAAGCCATCAATAAACACTTTTTTTGAGAAGATTACCAATTTTTTCTACTCTAGTTTCTTTTTGTTCTTCTTTGACATAGAAGTTTGTTGAACCTTTTATTTTTTTTTAATCAGGTCAAGTGTTTCCATCAAGCAATTCAGCCCAATAAGTTTTAAGATAACTTCTCTACCAGTAACTCCAAATGAATTCTAAGGAAGATAATTGTTCATTTTTTTGGTTTTTCTTATACTTCTTTTCTGTGCTTTGAAGAATTGTATGATTATTGTATGATTCTTATACTTCTTTTCTTATACTCATGAGTTGAGTCTTTCTGGTTGTCGTAAAACCTATTAATGATTATAAAGTACTTTATGAAAATATTTGGCAGACCACAGTACTTCAATGTACAATTTCATGAGTTGGATCCATTTACCAACGATCTCACTATGATCCGTGTCAAAATCATAAGACCTTTGTATCATAAGGCTTATGTAATGAAATTTTGAAAGAAAATCAAACTAAATTTTTCTATCAGATTATGCTTAGCTATAGGCCAGGTGATATACCAAGAGAAAATGCAAAAATTAACTGAAACATATAATAAATATTTTGCATTGGATTCTTTAGGAAACTATGACTAGAAGATCAATTCTAGCCCTAGGTTCCACTGCAATCTTCCTTACATTGTTATAGGCATTTGTATTACAACTACATGTTGGGCTGGGTGCCAAAAGTTCTACCAATAAAACAAGAGAAACAAAAACAACTCAACATTGTAGAATCTATACTTCTAGAGGGAAGTCTTAGGTCTTTCTATAGGTAGTCGCCAAATTATGATTTCAGGAAAGACCTACACAAAAACTTACTGTAGTTTCTTTAGGGATCTTTTCCTAAGTTTTAAGCTAATCTATTAAGTTTGCAAGGTTGGGTGTCTTTAAAGGACCAGTCCATAGTATATATACAGAGATGCTTTGTGCATAATAATAAATTTAAGCTTTGATTAAAACAGTATTTGAGGGTTTTGTTTTAATTTTCCAGGAATTGTTTCCGTGCATGACTTTTTTTTGTCCAACATTTTTTCCCACTTCGTAATAGTAACTATTTGTTCCTCTAGAGAATCATAAATTAAGCATCAAACTGCCCAACAATGTTAATTAATATCACACCTCCTTAAGAAAATCTATAGCCATCCTATCACCTTTCCCTCAAAGGCAGCCTACTCAATTCGAGTTTGTTAGGGTAACTTGCACCCAATATGTACAGAAAATTGTTCTACCTTTCCCTAAACCAAAATTAAAGAAGCCTTTGTTGCAAAGCCACGAATTACCTTCTAGGTTAGAGCCCTCACCACACCGTACTATTGTTTGTGAACATCTATTCACCCCCTCTAGGTGTTAGTTTGTGGTTAATTGTATTTTCAATAGGCAATATAGCAGATCTTAAAGCAAGTGTTTGATTAAGTTGAAGCAAGCGTTTATATGGGGGCTCAAAGTTGAAGATCTATGTGGCTGTTCTTCGTCATTATGGAATTTTCCTACGTGTTTTTTAATTTGGTTTTTGTTGTTTCTGTTGTATTTTAAATTTCTTACTCTTTTATGTTTTTTTTTTTTTTTTAACAAAAAAAAAAATCCTTGTACTCATTCACTAGAAACGGGGTTTGCTGTAGGTATTAGTAATTGAATTTCTTTATAAAAATTTATTTATTCTTGTTAACCTTAGTTTTCTTTTTTATACTTTTGTAAGCTTGTTTTATCAAGTGATTGTAGGAGAGAGATTTGATTTAGGAAAAAAAAAGATGATAATGAAAGTCCAATAGTTAGAATCCTCCCATCAATGGAAATGGTGCATTATATATATATAGACAGAAAAGAACAGTGCATGACAGGGTGAGAATTATAGATACAAATATGTTCATGGTCTCGGAGGTTTTTAAATTCTAGATATTGATTGGTTTCTATGGCCACTCTACTCATGATGATACTTTCATTGCCAATGCCAAATTTTGGGCATGCATAGGAACAAGATTGTAGGTCAGCTATACTAGAAAATTGTTGCTAAAAAATGGCTACATTTTTTTTGGAGTATTTAACAGTACGTTGTCTAAATTCTTGATTTGAATCAATATGTTGACGCATATAAATGGTTTTAAGTTTGATTTTGATTTTATTTATTTTATATAACTGATAATTTAATTGGAAAAAAAGAAGAAGCAAATATCAAATACTATATATAGTACGAGTATAACCTAGAATAGAAAGTGCTTTTAAAGGAAGTAGGAAGAAACAGCACAACAAGATCGAGCTAAGATTTCAAGATGGAGCACTCAAAGCATTCACAATGGATTATGCATCTCCTCCTTTTAGCCAAAAATTGCTAAACAATTAAACTTAAAAACACCATCTATCTGATTAGCCATTCAAATTGCATAATGCAATTTTGATGCTTTTTTGTATAGTGTCATGTCACATGTTGCGTGACATTGTACTGAACATATATATACTTAGAGCATGTTTATGATTGTGTTTGAGAAATAGAGCTTTTAAATCAAAAAGCGCTTTTTTGGAAAAAAAAAAAAAAAAAAAAAACTTTATTTTTAAGCTTTTACCAAAAGTGCATTTTGGCCATTTTTTGAACCCTTAAAGGCGCTTTCAAGTTTTTTTACCAAATGAGTATTTTTTTTTTCTTCAAATAGACTTTTTGAGTGTTAAATGCACTTTTAGGCTCCTCAAACACATACCTAAGCAGAAGCTTATTCTATTATTCTTTTGCCCTTTATCTCTCTCTCTTCTTCTGCTCTATTATCTTTCTCCACCTCTAACCGAGCGGCCCTCTGCCACCAACATGAAGCTGCGAGCAGCCCTCCGCCACCAACACAAATGTAAGTTCTTTAATATTTACATTACTCTAGAATTAGGATAGAGACTTTAACCTAATAAAGGTTCCATTACCACAAAGCTACTCCAAAATTGGCTGAGTTTCAAGATCATGTAGAATCTATGTTGAATCACCATTTAGCTAGGAATACTAGTGCTTGGGTCTCTTTCTTGGGCGGGGCATCAAGTACATGTATCCTTACTTGTTAACCAATTTCTAAATGTTGGAGTAGATCCTAAAGAGATTCCACTAAGGAATTAGATATCTTAAGGATTAGTTATAACTGCATCTTGTTGGTCCACGAGTCATTGTTAGAATATTGATCATATCTTTCTATAAGTTTAAGCTTTTGAGATAAATGGTAATTTAATGTGGTATTAGAGCCAAAGGTCATGAGTTCGAACATTGTCTCAGTCATTTACCCCCAATTTTAATTAAATATTCCGCATGTAGAACCTCACCTATTAAAATTGAGTTTGAACCTACACGTGAGAATGAGTGCTAGAATATTGATCATCTATTTCTCTCAGCTTAAGCTTTTGGGATAAATGGTAATTTAACACTCATAATTCTCAAAACTTGAAATCAACTCATTTGTATGCTTGCTAAATGTGGTTCATATTAGAGCTGCACTTGGCCAGTGTATTACTTGACTCCAAGCTTGGTACGAAGAATATGAGTGAGCTTTGGATGATAAAGATATCAACCACTTGTAGAGCAGATAGAACGTAGGTTTTGCTCGATATGTTTAGTGTGACAATAAAAATTAGGATTAAAGGTCATATGTAGAGCATTGTTGTTGTTGTAAAATAAAACGGGAGGAGTGATCAAGCGAAAACCAATGTCACAAGGAAGATGAGTAAGCCAAGTGAGTTTAGCAATAGTGAAGGCCATAGCTCGATATTCAGTTTTGGCATTTGATCGGGAATAGTAGGTTGTTTCTTGGAAGACCTAGAAATACAATTAGCTCATAAATAGAATAGCTAGTAGTTGAGCATTGAGTATTAGGACAACCAGCTCAATTAGCATCAGAAAAACCATAGAGATTAAAGTATTAACAAGAGAATATCCACATCCAATTATGTATAGTATCCTGCTACTAATGAAATATGCATTTGACAACCTGAAAATGAGACAATTCCAAGTTGAGGCATAAATTGATAGACAAGATTCACCGCACAGGTGAGATCGAGTCTAGTTAAGGTGATGTATTGTAAAGCACCAACAAGACTACGATAGTTGGTAGCATTAACAAGAGAATCATCAATGGCAAGAAGCTTAAGATTTTGAGCAATGGGAGTGTAAATAGGATTACAACCAGTCGTGGAGGCTTTTAAAAGGATATCACCGCACTTTTGACTGGCATATACAATCAGTGATTGCCAACTCTTTGTTACTCCTTAAAGCCTCCCCTCTTTGGGAGGCAAAGAAAATTCACAGAAGTGCAAACTTCTGCGCCCACCATGTGGCTTATTGGGCCGCGGCAAGAGTGTTCTCGGGCTGCATTCCCACTTATTTCCCCCCCCCCCCCTCCTCCATCATTCCCCTTATGTAGTGGAAATGATCCACCCCCCTCTCTTTCTTTCTCCTGTTGTAAGGCCTTTGGCCCCTTGGTTTGTTAATGGATGTCTTGTTACAAAAAAAAAAAAAAAAAAAAAAAAAAGGATATCACCGCTGAAGTGTTGATTAAATGATTAAATTTACTTCTTTCTATCCGCTTAAGTTTTTAAACTAAGAGGTAATTTAACATGATATCAAAGTTAAAAATTATAAGTTCGAACATTGACTCCATTAATTTACCTCCCATTTAATTAAAATATTCAACGTATTGATCAGAGTCTCATCTATTAAAAGGAAATTTGAGCCCACACGTAAATGTGAGTTTTAAAATGTTGATTATATGATTAAATTTACTTATTTCTATTAGCTTAAGTTATATTTGTGTTATGATAGAAATAACCCACTCGAAAAGGGAATGACTTCAATACCGAAAAAATAATGTAAGGGGCCTAAATCTTTCATGTGAAATTCATAAAGATTAAGTTTATACAAACTGATCATGCAAGGAAAATTATCCAAACATTTCAAAAGAGTAAAGCTAACTACGACTCATGTATGGTGTCTTTGTCCTATATGTTTTAGTAGAAACTTCTTAGTAAGAACAAAAAGATCCATAGGCAACCCAAAAAAACAACCAAAGGGAACCCACATTAACAAGCGCCAACAATTAAGTAAGCAAAGCTAAAAGATTACATCAGAAAAGTCCTAAGACCCGACAAGAAAACGATTACCGGCCGGAAGAATTATGGACACCCTTAGTTTATCATACAACTCACTATTATACATGCTATAAGCTTCTTCTGGTTGTCTAAAAAGTTATGTCTCCAAAGTACTGAAATACTTCTCTCTAAAAGGGCTAATTAAACTTCCAACACACTTGCGCCCTAACTGGAGACCTCTATGGTGAAGAAGCTTTAATGATCAGTCTTGAAATCTAGGCAATTTACAGTACAAAATCAAGATTTGAATGCCTAACACGACACAAGAACCTCATGAGAAAGATCTGATATATCCGATGCTACAAGTAAGTAGCTTCTCTAATATTGTCAAAAATAAAAAAATAAAAAAAAATCTTATATACCTAGAACAAAATATATATAAAAATAATATTAGCATGGGGCCTGGCTGGTCTAAAATCTTTGTGGAGATCTTAAATAACGAACTTTTTTATATGCAGCCCTTTCCACGACCAAAATCATTGAGGAGGTATCCTCGTCGGTGCACCACCAACATCGGACATACAGAAAATACTAGGTTACAAAACCGAGGAAAGATAACAACACGCACCGTGACACATAGCTCAAGGACACTCGGTGTGTGTACATTATAAATTCAGCTTTGTACTGTATACTCGTATAGTACTTCAAACTACATTTCTACTATTCCTCTGACCCAATGGATGCATTGTTGTGTCTGTGAAACTGTGACCAATATCTTTACGAAAAAGCTGGAAAATTTTAAAAAACATAAATCTTTCTTTTAGACTGGCTAATCTAATCTAACGCCATGTAACATGTTCCATTTTCAAAGTTGCAGACACTCAAACATTCTATAGCTTTTTTTGTTGGTAATTAAGAAAGAATTCGTTTTCTTTAATTTTCCCTTGTAGAAATATGGGAAAACAATTACAGTGCTACTATTCATCAGCAGCTAGCAGCCTGTGCTGGAGAAAGTGAGAAGATATATAGCTTAAGAATTGTACAAACAGATGAAGAATGATACTGGTGTAATATGCAGGTAGAGTGAATATATAATAATAACAACGAAATAGTGAAACCCAGTTGACAAAATAGATTCATAGAATAAAAGAAAAAAGAAAAACTGTAAAATGTTGCAGCAAACAAATAAACAAACAAAAAGAGATATGAACCTGGAATCGGAGGAAAACTCAAAGAGCTTCCCTTTGGTGGAGAAGACAATCAAAGCAACCTCAGCATCGCACAGAACCGAGATCTCATGAGCTTTCTTGAGCAACCCAGTCCGCCGCTTGGAGAACGTCACTTGCCGGCTGATCTTGTTCTCGATTCGCTTAAGCTGCACCCTACCCCTTCCCATTTTAGTGTAACCTTTTTTTTTCTCACTCAGAAAATCCCGAAAAAAACGGCTGAAAGAGAGAAACCCAGTAGAAAAAAAAAAATCCAAGAAAAACCCTAAAGATGTTTCATCATTTCAAGGGGGTGAAGAAAAAAGCATCAGGAACACGAAGAAGGCGTTTTAGTGTATTATGGGTATCTTTCTATTTTTGTGTCTGAGAAGGGTTTTTTAGTTCGAATATGAATCAAAAGGCTTTTGTGTAATGTATATATGGGAAAGAATAAAGCACAAAGAAAGAGAGAGAATATGATATTATAACGCGAGTTAGAGTGAGTGGGAATGGTATTGTGGAAACCAGAGTTGTAGGGAGGAAACCAGGTTTGTTGGCAGAATGCGTTGTCGAGGTGTGATTGGAGGAGAGTGGGGCATAGTCGTTACTGTCTCATTTTGAGCCACAGGTTCGAAGGCAGTCCGTACGGAAATCATGTCAGCTCTGCTCTGCGGGACCATAAGGGTGCACTGTGTCTTTGCTCTTGCAGAGTTTGCAGTACTTCTCGTGTGTGTACCCAGGCCCGGTGACTTCGGCGCTTTTTTCTTTTTTTCTCTTCCATTTTTAACCCATAATATTAATTATGTGAATTTTGATTAATTATATATGAAATTTGTTGGAGTGAATTTTGCAAGCTCTTATTCATCTTTAAGCGGAAAAAGATTGATGCTTAGAAAACAAGAAGAAAGGGAAGAGAGACGCGGGTGCTAGCTTCTCCTCACGGCATGACGTCAAATCCATGACGCCAAGCGAGGACTCTAATGGGTGCCTGAATTTATGTACAGAAAAGAACACGCAATTGGGCATTACTTTTATATATATATATATATAGAGAGAGAGATTAAAAAAAAAAAGTAATGATGGATAATTGGTCATTTATTTACTTACTATATATATATATATATATAGTTATATACGTACGCTTTTTATAATTGTCTGCAGTCTAACTTAATTATTGCCAAAATAAACAAGAGTTTTAACAAATCTTTCTACTTACTTTTCTCTTCTTTTAATTTGCATTGCCTCTTTTCTAATCTTTCTTTATTTATCAAGCTATTCAAGTGCTATTGTTCATGGATTTCAGACATTTTTCTGTACGTCCTTAGTGAGTCTCGCTAATTATATGAGTAATTCAATCAATATATATATTAAAGGACAAAATCAAAATTCCCTTTAAATGAAAAGAAACTCTGGTTCGGTGTTTTCTTCTTCTGAACCTATATATTAAACAAACAAACTATAAAAAAAAAAAAGGAAGAAGAAGAATACGAAGAAGAACGTGGCATCGGACCACGGAAGAATCCTATATGCATTTTTTTTGAAAAAAAAAAAAAAAAAACTTGTACTGTAGCAGGGCAGAGCGCACTTTGACAGGCGTATATATGCTCCTAAACCTATCGCTAAACTCTTCAATTTATTAGACCTTGTAGACTAGTCAAACAGCCCCATACTTTCACTTTTAGGGTGCGCGCGTTGCAGTGTAGGGGTACCCTCTACTAATATGTAATACATATATCATCTCATTCGAGCTTAAATTAATCTTCTGTTTGCAATTCTATTTCCAACAAAGAATAATTATCAGCCTTTTTAAGTTTCTTGTCAAACTATGAAACGGGGAACTGATTTTGATTGATTTCTGATTTACACCATCTTTTTGGAATTGGTCAATAAGCAGTTCTAATACTTCCCGAAAGCAATTGGGGTTTTGAAACTTTAGGGCTAGGCTACATGTTTAGGTCAATCATTGAGCCTTTAGAAAAAACTCAGTCTACAAAATCTTTCCACGTTTTCATCTTCTGTTTTTCCTGTACTTTCTACAGTTTAGAGTTAAAATGACTCTCTACAATTTTATGTAAAATCAAAATTTGCAGCATATATATAGGTTTTTGGAGATCCTGGAAGAAGAAATTAACCACAAACCTAGAACCTAAAGGAAGAAGATATCAAAGATGAGTTTGACATCACAAAGACAAAGGAGCACATTGAACATGCATGATATTTATTTCATTAAATTTGGTTTAATGGAGGCTGGTGAAAGTAAAAAACCTTAATTGTACTTGGTAGTGCTTCCTACAAAGAGCTTGCAATTAATTTACTTTGTTATTCCTTATTAAACCTGCATGTAATAATTTGATTTGGTTTTTCTAACCTATAGTTTAATTTTATTATCATTTTAGAAAACCAACAATACACATTTTTAAAGTTTGTAATTGACTCAGTTAACTTGGTGACTAAAGATTGTAGTTGGATGGGGCATGTGATTGCGGATATAAAAGTGAAGCTAAATACCCTTCATCAATGGCAGGTTACATTTGTTCGACGGGAGGGGAATACAATGGCTCATCTCCTTGCACAGTTTGCTGTGAAAAATTGTGAGAATAATTCATGGTTGGTTGTGCTGCCTGCGTGTATTCATGATGCTTTGATATCGGAGCTTTTTACTCTGTCTGATTGATTACTTAATGAGAAATTTCGCTCATTTCCTTGCGAAGTTTGCTGTGAAAAATTGTGAAAATAATTCATGGCTGGTTGTGCCGCCTGCGTGTATTTATGATGCTTTGATATCGGAGCTTTTTACTCTGTCTGATTGATTACTTAATGAGAAATTTCTATTACCTTAAAAATAATAATAATAATAATAACAATACACTTTTGTTTTTTTTTTTGTAAGAACAATTAATGCACATGTTAGGTCATTATTACTTTAAGTTATTTAGAGATGGGGGCACGTAATTTATCTATAATCATGAAAATGTTTCTCACTTATGCAATATATATATATAAATCATAAGTCAAGTAGTAGACGTTTCTCTTGTTAAGGGGCATTAAATAAGTAAGTGTCAGTCTCATCTCTTATTGTGGAGTATTTTTATATCATCATAGAATTAATTAGCTAGATCGAGTGGCCACTTCTTTAGAGTTTTGATTATGATTGATAGAACCTTTGCTCACACCTCTTATACTTTTTAGGCATGACAATTGATGCACCTTACATTAATGCACATCTAGCTCGTCTGTCCAATCTTAATCAAGTGATTAACGATCTTGTCATTTAGTGATACTTCTCCTGATCAATCTCATCATCAGAGAAGGAGTACGTTTGAAAATGACCCACCAAAATATGTGCCAATATATATATATATATTGGGAGGTCAAAAATACCCATGCTAATTAATTAAATAATTAAGCAAGAGATTAGGTTAACATGCAACAACTGTGCAACAAATTATTCTTTCTTCCAGCCTAATTGAAAAGAAAGGCTATATATAAAAATAAAAATGAAACATGTTACATATGTTATGTTATTGAAGATCGAAATGCTCTTGTGGTCCATCCCTAGATCGTAAAAACCAAAATATAAAGAAGAAATTATTGGTAAACGGGATCATTATTTTACTGTACTGTGTTTAGGTGATGATCTAAAACTTATCATAAATATATTGTGGTCCCAATTAGTACTGATCATTAACATATTTATTTATTTTTTGATGTAATTAACATTATTAATTGTACATTAAAACTGCTGGGGACCATGGGTTGCAGGCTGCCTCGTGGACAAAAAAACCTATTTAGATTCAAAGCAAACCTTGTAAATCTATCTGCATGAATCATGGGGGACCATTTTCTAAATTAATAAAATTTCAAAAAGGTTCTGTGCAAACTCCGACGGCCACGATTAATTAGCTAGCAAGGTGAAGATTAATTGGGACATCAAAGTAATTTTATTTTTCATACTTTATTAATGTATTTGGGGGTACTAATTACTGAAAGCTATTAATCAATTCATAATTTCGAAGTATTTTAAAAAGAAAAGAGATTATTAATTTACATACTTTTGGTGCATACTTATATATATATCCATTAAAAATAAATTTGTTTTGGAATAATTAATGTGCATATAATTATATACATTAGTGGCATTTTTATTTTTTTCTCAGTGAAAGGACAAAGGTTCTTGAAACAGGCCGACCAAAGATCCCTCCTCACTCCAACGCTGAAATTGGGGGGATAATTAATTCATAATCCTTGTGCCAATTAACTGCCATGTTCACAGGAGAAGGTGCAAGAAATGGGAGCCCTACTTGTCTCATATATCTCACAAGTCAATAACTCATTATAAAAGGAAAAAGATAATTAAATAAATAAATTATAAATTTATAATTAAAGCACTTTTTTTTATTTTTTCCCGCCCTTTTGGTTCCAGTTAAGATGGATGCTTCAATCATTTTCTAATATTGCTAGTGATCGAGGGACGTAGATTATGTTTTTCTTATAAATAATGTTTTATGTAGGTTTATAAAATATCTAACTTAAAAATAAGAATATTATATATATTCTTTTCTGGGAATAAAAAATATTATATATATTAAGTCAAATCACAAGCTCCTGTTTTTCAAAATTTAAGATATACTATTAAACTACATGAATAATTATATATAGTATACGTTTAGTTTCTATATTATTACTGTTTCTTAGAGAGAGAGAATTTCGCAACATGGCAAGGTCTTATGAAGGCAGATTGATGTAAATTAATTAATGCATAAGATAAAAAAAAAAAAAAAATCTAAATAAAATATTTTAATTACAATATATAAATTTTATATTTAACATTTA
Source organism: Corylus avellana (assembly GCF_965113065.1). NCBI lineage: Eukaryota > Viridiplantae > Streptophyta > Magnoliopsida > Fagales > Betulaceae > Corylus > Corylus avellana. The sequence goes on from NC_142494.1 coordinate 26,764,689, forward strand.
TAAAACAATAAAAATAATTTCCTCACTTTTTAAGATTTAAAATTACTAATCAGATAGAATAGAGAATATTCAGAGATAAAGTGGGTGACAGAAAAGGATGAAATGAAAGATTAGTAGAATATGAATTGTAATAGAAAAGAAGAAAAAATATTTGAAAAATGAATGTAATTGCTGATATTGGTCAAGATCATATGGGCAGGGACGGAGGGAGGGGGGATTGGTATTGGCCATGCCCCCCCTACAATTCCTAACTACAAAAATTTAAGTTAAAAAATAAATAAAAATTATAAGATTAAAAAAAAAAAAAATTGCCAACCAGCCCATGGTAACAAATTTTTTTTACTCCTGGCCCCTACCCATAATAGTTTCTGGCTTTGTTCCTGCATATGGGGTTCTTTTAGTACTCCTAATAGTTGTATCCATCATATTGGGCCACGGCCATTATTAGTTGCATATATTCCCACGATCATCTTCCACCTTCCTGTTTCCCTTCGGTACAATGAAGTGCTAGGTTTTTTTTTTTTTTTTTTTGGGTCTAGTTTGGATTTTTTCTGTTGATCTAGTTTGGGATTTTATGTTGATATGCTTGTTTTTATTATTTTTTATTTTTAAAGAGGAAAGTGATCTTGAAATTATCAGTGGCTACATGATATAATAGACTAATTAACCATATAAATTTGAACAAAAAGTGTGATTTATTTTAATTTTAATGGACTTCTGTTTATGTATTAAGGATATAGTTCAAGAATTATAAAATGCTCCGTATTTAATTCTATTATTACTCTTAAAGAAAATCAAACCGTACAAAAATATCAAGAAGAACAAACCAAAACCAAATCCAGTTCAAATCCCACTAGCTAACGGAGGTTTTTTTTATTTATTTATTTTATTATTTATTTTTTTTTAATCCAAAAATTTACATTATTAAGGGAACATTAACCTCCGTACGTCTTAGGATACCCAGGAGCAGGATCCTGCAAATTCGTAGATTGTTCTTCTTTTTCTTAATTTATACCCCAATATATTAGACAATTCATCATAGAACCCCAGAACCGTTGAAATCAACAATTAATGTTCGGACCTATCGTGGATGTTGCTTGTACGATCGAGAAACCATATATCACAAGAAAGAATATATCAAACCTATTAGTTGCATTCTATAAAAAGGAAAAGAAGAGGGCTACAAAAACATTAACCTATTGGTTCATTAAAGTGAGACTCTCACCAAATAGAACAATTGAGAGCCCACTTATGCATTCATGACACTTTAAAGTTTAACCTAATCGTGCAAACATCATCAATGCCATTCTTAATTTATCTTATTTAATTTGTTTCTTACAAGTCAAATATTCAGCTTAGACAATACATTTTGTAACAAGTTGACTAGAAAAAAGGAAAAAAACCAAAAGCTCTCTTCCTTTTTCTTTATTTCGAGAGAGCCCCCATACCCCGTATTGCCGTATATATCCCTAATGAGTCATGGCACCTTTAGATTCTGCTCGATTTATATATGAGTAATAATAGATGTCATCCTTGTATATATATTTTCTTTTTTTTTTGAAATCGCAACTTTCATTCCTTTCATAAAGTTGAAACAAAGAATCTAGAACCCAACTAGTTCTAAACAATATGAGCGTGGTGCTCTAAATTCACAATAGAGATAATAGCAGGTGGGGTCTCATCTACCCATATATGCTCTTCGACACTCTGGAGTCCCACCCTTGCTAGCCCATGCACAGCTTGATTTGCAAATCGTCGAACATGTCGCACCATCCAACTCCTTCTCGTTCCCAGAAGCATCCGTATATATGTTTTCTTATATTCATTTAAATTGATGTGGCTTTTAAAATCATAATTGAATTAAAATCTAATAATGATTCATCATAATTTAATAGTTATTTTAAAAGTCACATTAATTTTGAGTGAACATAAGACTAACTCAAAGGTAACATCACAAATATATATATTGTGACTAATAATGATCCATCAAAAATAAATATATTCTCATGATTTGCTGAACAATTTGGGTTGCCTTTGACCATGGTGACCCAAGAGTGGTCTCATAAAATTGTAGGATTTAATGGCATGATTTTCTAGGCATGCATGCGATGATCCTTTAATTAGCCATTTTTTGTTAGGATTTAGTAGGAGTTTCAACAATTCCTATAATTTGCATATTTACAATTGCAGGAGCCTACAATTACTCAAATCAATGTTCATGAATCATGAATAGCCAAGATTATGCCATGTAAGTATTAAAAGTAGCACTAAGTAAAAAATAATAATAAATTAAAGTTAAGCAAGTGGTTGACCACTCCTATAATAGGTTGGGGTGGCTGGACCACCCTAAACATAGGCTTAATTAGGAGGGGGGTGGGAAGGGGTGGGGGGTTGGCCACTCCCAATGGAGTAGTTCGAGTAGTCCAAACCACCACTTGAAGCCTTTTTTGAGTAGCTCATATAAGACCTACTTATTTAAATAAATTTTGGCTGCCAGGTTAGTCACCTACTTAAACAAGTAAGTTGTCCCATATAAGCTCTATCACATTTTCAATCCAAATTGTTAGTGGAAGATTTCTTATCCATAAGTGATGTTATCTAACTATAAAAATAATTGAGATCGTGTCAACATTGAATGGGACGGCACTTTATCGCAACTTATCTCTCTTAAATATATAAATTATATGACTTTAGGGGAACCTCATGAATGCAATCTTAACCTTTTTTTACTTGCATTTGTAAAAAAAAAAAAGTGAATATATAGTAGTGGGAAAAAAAAATAAAAAAATAAAAATTCAAGAGTTCATCTAAAATAGTCTTCCCTTGTCTATTAGTTAAAATAATATTTATTTTCAATATTAATTACCTAGTTTTAGAAGCTTCACGTGTGCCGTGGGCCAGCAGATAGCTAGCCCCAAGTTTACTATCCTTTTCTATATGATTCAAAAATGCTGGGCCAAATTAGGCATGAAGGACAAAATTGAAAAACTTGTCTAATTATGGTATCTATCTGTCTTCCTCTCTCATTAATAATTAATATATATATATATATAAATACATGTTAAAACTGGGGGCCTTCTGATTCCCACTATTCTTTGGTTACTTTATATGGCAACTGTTGCTCTAGGTGTTTGTGTAATTATATTTTCCCCTATACACAGGAATAGCATGATTTTGTTACTATGTAAGGAAACTTTGAAAGTGGCTAATTTTGATAAAGACATATTTGTTACTAACTAAGGGAATTTGTGACATAGAAAGAAAAGAAAGAAGTAAGGGAAATTGTGAGGGAGTGAGTGAGTGAGTGATATATGTATAGATTAACTGTACAGTAATTAACAGAGATTCCTTTTTGGTACGTGTGGGGACAAAGAGGACCATAAAGCAAATCAAACTTTAGCACCAAAAGAAAAAGAAATCTTAATTTTATCAAATGGGATATGTGGGCATTTGAGTGTCTGTTGATCAGGTATTGAAGGGAACCCTTTCTTTCGGCTCGTGTCCTTTTTCCATTCACGTGGGATATATTAATTATGTGTCTACTCTCACCTTTTACAATAAAAAGATAATAATAATGCCATTCGATTCAAAACTAATTATATATTTTCTTTCTCAATTTAATATAATTAATGAAAATTCCTTCTATTATAATTTTTTTTTTCTTGAGAAACAAACAAGATTCATATTACAAATTACAAAGCAAGAGATAGATATATACTAACTATCATTCTTTCATTTTCCCCTGTTAATTGCTTTTTATGCAAGTGGTGGGGACAGTTAGTTAAATATACCTAGCTAGCCATATAGAGGTCATCCGTACATAAAATATATCTGCATTGATGGACCGAATCTTGGTTTATTTTAATCCTAGGATATATATATATATTGGAGATCCTTGGGGAAATTCTTTTGTAGTTGTCAAGTAATAATGTCCCAGAAAAAGTCAAGTAATAATGTCATTCAATCTTTTGTTTGTATAAGATTTTGGGTTCAAGAAAATTAAAGTATTTCACAATAAAATTAAAGGATTAGTGAAGTTTTAATTAACAAAATTAATACATCACTCTAAATTGTATCATATCCCCTGTACACACAAAACACAGGACATGTAGGGTACCATGTTTGTGTCCTGCGCACTTCCTTATAAGGGTGATTGAATTATGGAACATAATAATTTGAAAATGACCAATGCAGTAATCCATTGATGAAGTTAGGAAAAAAAAAAGGAAGCCACTGAGGAAGTTAAACCAATCATCTAGTGAGTACCATATTCATGTCCTAATAATGCTTTGTAAATGCGAAATGAATAAGGAGTCATTATCTCAAAAGCTCAACTATAATCATTACTTACCATTAATTTCAAAAGATTAAAAAAAGCGAGAATATATATATACTGTGAAATATATGAAAATCATGAGACAAAGCTGTTTATTAAATTTATATTTAATTATTTTTATATCATGTTAAATTTTTAAATCCGTCTTTTAAGTTTGTTTTCTAATTATATGATATTGATTTGGAACAAAAGCTAAGACTGCCTGCAGAATTGTTGGATGGGCTTTGGCCCAACAACAGAAGTTAACACATTGGGCGGCTTGTAAGTTTAGTTTACACAGGTGGGCCTGGATCGGGTGTGAGATAACTATACCAGATTTGGGCAGTTCTATTAAAGAATGAGTTGGGCAACTATTATACCTTACATTTGCATTAACTAAAAAAAAATATATAGAAAAAGAAACCAATAAATATTGCTAGTGAAGAGGGGATCTCACGCAAAACAGAAGGAGAACAATAGAAAATGGATAAAAAAATTTATAGAAAATAAGATAAATCACGTTGATCAGAATCTCACCGGTCAACAATGGGATTTTGGTAGAGTCTCACCACCAAAAAGAAGAGAGCAATCAGAAAACTGTCTTTTTCATTAATCATAATCTGATCTCCATAGAGTACACAGAGCATTTAAATAGATATTGTAAAATAAACCCTAACCCTAATTTGACTCACTTTGGGCTAAGCCTATTATCTAATTATAAAATAACTTTAATCATATTCTGACTAACTATGGACCAAGCTCATTATTAAATTGCAAAATACAAACTCTTAAAATATAAAACATAAATAAAACTAAAGACTAATTTATTATTTTCTCATTCCGCATCAGGATCATATATATATATATATATGGTCCTCATGAGCAAAATAAAAAGCTTTCTGCTGGATTTTATGTAACCTATAATGAATGTCATTTGAAAGAAAACAATTACCAAGGGAAAGCATGTAGGCCTCTCCTAACTTGAGGAGAACAAATCATTTCTTCCACTATAAATTATCCGAAGAATAAATGATGGGAAGAATATGCTTTCACAAATTAGAAAATTTTGAGCACCATCTTATGGTATTTCAATTTCACCACAGAACATATATATATATATTAAGAACTATTAAGATGAGCAAAAGCAAAGTGAAACCAAAGCCTTATATTAATTTGTCTGAAAAATATAGCAAAATAAGTCTCCCATAAGGGTTTTCAACACATCATAAACTCCTTGCATGCCTTTTGGCTTGGCTAAAGGTTCCATAGTGCTCTGTAAGTCAGTCACTGCTGCTTAATTTTATGTTAATATGAGCTTACAAATGCTTATGAACCATTAAGATATTGCCAGCATGCTGGTAATTACATGACACTTACTCAAAGCATCCATCCAGGGATAAACCCACTGACTTGTTGGGCATGAGTTGTAGCAGCAGATATCTGATCTGAACTTGATGCATTATACCTGAGACGTTCAAAAAAAGGAGTTAAAGATGGGAAGCTGTATGTATAGTCAATAAATTTGACCGTTGTTTGAGCTTTACCCTATCTGCAACGTGGGATTGCAATCTAAAGGCTGGAAGAACCCCTGAGATTGAGCAGTCTGATGACCATATGACATACTTTGCTCACCGCCTTGCCATGATTGTTCAAGGTGAGTTCTTGAGTTAATTTCATCAAGCTGCCAAGAAATAAAGTTTAAAGCATATGTGAGTGGTCAACAATCATATTGGCTCTAGATAATTTTTGTGTGATATGATGAGGAAATGAGAAAATGGAGGTAATATATAGAGATCTAGAATAACAGCTGCCACAAAATGAAAAACTGAAAAGTGAGGCAGAAGACCACGTCGTAGAACAGGAAATTAAGTCACAGTAATGACAACGATGATGACAAAGTAGTTTAATTTACTGCCATGGTTTTCTGAAAAATTTAATCTTTGTGGTCTTATGATTGTTCCAAAGAAATATTGACTGGTATCCCTTATAGACAATTGCTACAGAGGAACAGTGGTGTGCCTTCATATTCAGAAACCCAAGCAATTCCCCCCAAATTAAGATTTGGATGCATATTCATGAAGGGTTTTGAAAAGAAAAAAAAATGTTGGTGACGGAAAATGATGCAGGGCCTTCTATGTCAAGGTAATTCAACAGTCAAATTTTTCAATTGACTTGTAATAAATATCCCTTTGAAGGCAAGCTTAGGAAAGAAGCAAAGTAACGATATGCAGAGAGTGCTAGCTCCTTCCACAATATATCATGCAGCCTGAAAGCTGGTGAACAACCCTAACCATCCATGAAAATGATTACCTTAATTGTCAGAGCTCTGTTCGCTTCCAGCAATAATTGTTCCTGTACTTGAAAGGTAGCTTGTTAATATTAGAAGTAAATAGCATTACTATCACTATTGTTCCATAAGTGCATACCTTATTTTGGTGATCAGAGAGCTGGTCGAGCATGTACTGCGTCTGCAAAGCAGATTAGAAATAATTACATTAAGCGCTCTTCACTTGACACTGGAATTTCAACTTCAGAAATATTGTAGAAGCTAGAACAGGATCTGATTGTATTGATAAAGCCATCTTTTTTGTCAGCATATGCAAAATAATTATGCGTGTGCGTGTGGTGTGTGTTAGGGGGAGTGATACCCTTGAATTGAGTGATGAATCATGCTTACACCATACACCTCATTACATGGAATTAGACTTTTGAAGACTTTTGGTCAACTATGTCATGTTGTATATGGTCCAAGGATTGATGACCCCATTGAAGCCAGCGACCTTTTTGAAATATTTTCATAGGCTTCTTAGGGGATTAGATAGTTCTTATCCTATGGACATAGAGACTCTTGAGGGGGCTCTTCCTCATAGAATTCCTCGTATTCAATGTGAAGATTTGGCTAAGAAGTCTCTAAGGAGGAGATTAAATATGTACTGTTCTCTTTAAAGAGCAACAAAGCTGATCCTGGGTTCGAAAGGTTTTATTGCCCATTTCTTTAAGAAGTCTTGGGACATAATAGGCCAGGATGTCATTGTAGCGGTAAAATCTTTCTTTGGTTTGGGTAGACTTTTTAGAGAGGATAATTATACAGCCATAACCTTGATTCAAAATGTTCCTCTAACCATTCCCACTTGAAAGACTTCCGGCCTATAACTTGTTAATAGGTGTTGGGGAGAGAAACATCAAAGGAAGTCAAACAAGAGAAAGTTAATGTATATATTATGTTGATAATGGCTCAAATTGTCAACAAGTGTGAAGATAATTGCTGAAAAATATCAATATTCAAGTTGGCGGGCTCAAATCTTATTTATCTATAATTAAAGAATAATGTTATTTTAAAAGGTGTCCAAGAACCACTTGGAATTGGATTTCTGGAGAAAACGTGTGTGGGTAAACATGTAGGCTGCAATGTTTATCTTTATCATGGAAAAAAACTTTGTATTCATGATGGTTTCATTTTTTCAGCAGCAATTGGATTAAAATTGTTCCCCTATTTTTTGTGACTAAGCCTCTATAAAAGGACATGTAGTCCTTAATTGAGATCATCTGAAAAATTCAAATTGGTTAAAGCACTTTGTAACATTTACAAAGTGTAGAGAGTTTTTCTTTACTGGGTATTTGAGAGGGACATTTGAGTGGAGTGTACAATGGGGTTAAGGGCTTGGGTTTGAGATATTAAACTTGAACGGTTCATGCTTGTACCATTGTACTCAATATTTCTCAATAGTAAAGAAGGATACCGAATCACGCATCGTAGATATAAGCATATTGCTCTTTGTGTACGTGTGTGATTGGTGTGTTCGTGTGTTTTTTTTCCAAACTTGTCTTTCGCATAAAGGTATGGTGGAAAATTGGTTGCCAATTAATTATCAATTTTCCCAACATATTAAGACATCACTTTTAACCCAAAAGCCTAAGCTAATGGGCTTAGGTCCACTTAGGTATATATTAACCACTCTTATTTTTTATACTTTCTCAATGTGAGACACAAATCTCACAAAGTGCAAGCACAATAAATCTCACCTCACTTGTGAGTCTCTTTCACATTGACTAAACTCTCCCACACACAAGAGTGTCACATGTACTCTAAGAGAAACCACTCTTTTTACCAGAGTCAAACCAAATGCGTCAAACTAAAACACTCATATCAGTAGTAGTGGAAGCTAACCATGGACTCTGATACCAATTGTTATGGAGAGAAACTCCAAAGAGAGTAAAACAAGAGTAAGTTAATATATATATTATGATACCACTTCTAGCCCAAAAGCTTAAGTTAATGGACTTGAGTCCACTTAAATATATTAATCATTCATATTCTTTACATATTCTCAATGTAAGATACAAACATCACAAGTGCATGCACAACAATATATACAATTTATAAGTGCATAAGTAATTAATGTGGTGGCTAATTGTCTTCAAATTCTGCTTGGTATTTTTAGGAAGCAACCGGGGACTTCTCGGTAGAAGGCAGATTGGAGACAAAATTCTTCTAGTCCAAGAGCTTTTGAAAAATTACTGATGAGATAAAAAGGTTCTCTCAAGTGTGATTTAATGAAGGCTTATGATTCTATAAGATAAGATTTTGTCTTGGCAGTTTTAAAGACTATTGGAGTCCTTGAGGTTATGGTGAGATGGATCAATAAGTGTATCACTACACCTAGATTCTCTACTTGGCGTAATGATGATCAGCTCTTTTCTCTTTCTTTTTTTTTTTTCTTTTTTTTTTTTTTTAAAAAAAAAATAAAAATAAAATTAATTTTTTATTTATTCAAAGCGGGAAAGAGGGAAAAGGGGAAAAGTAATGATGATCAGCTTAAGGGCTTCTTTCCTGGGAGTAAAGGTCTTAGGGAAGGAGATCCTTTCTTGTTTTATTTTATGGCTTACAATTAGAAGAAGGTTGTATACCCAAGACAGATTGGTTGCTATATTAGCCTACTTCAGGAGATGAAATGTGTTTTATGTGGATCGAGTGAGGAGAATATTGATCATCTATTTATTTGTTGCCCATTTTCAGAAAGTATTTGGTATAATCTTTGCAATAGATGTAATATTTCTTGTGTTCCTAGAAATTCTGAGGGGTTTATTTGCTGGATGGCTTCCCACTTCAGAGGCAAATCTTTTCCCTTCCTTGTGGTTAGAATTATTTTGGCTGCTATAGCGTATGCAACAATGATTTTGGAGATTATGTTTTGGGTTAGATCCAAGCCTAACTCCTTTAAGGGGTTAGGCTTTCTAGGATTCTCCCGTTAATAGCTTTCTAGTTAGGTCTTAGAGTTTTCTAATGTAATCTTTTAGTTTTACTTGCCCATGTTCACTTCCTTGTAGGCGCTTGCTTGCATAAGCTTCCCATAGCTTTTAGGTCATATTGTTTTTGAGGCTTGTTTGTGGATCCTTTTTGTTTCTTGTCTAGTTTTAATAAGGAATTGATTCGTGTGGGTAATGTTGAGAATGTTGATGAGTTGAATGGCATTTTGATTGTTGGGTTTTTTTTTATTGCCAATGAAGTATCTTGGTCTTCTATTAGGGTCGCCTATAAGGTTAATTCTATTTGGGATGGTGCTACTATTGAAAAAAATAAAATGGCGACTACTTAGTTGAAAAATGTACTTATTTAAGGGTGGCAGAATTACTCTTATCAAGAGCGCCCTTCCCAATTTGGCTACGTATTTCATGTCCCTCTTCCCCTCTCCCTGCAAGTGTTGCAAACTGCATTGAAAAGTTTCAATGAAATTTTTTATGGGGTGGGGCTAAGTGAATAGCTCAAATTTTATCTAGTAGGCAAAGATTTGCACTTCTAATGGAGGATTGAGGGTTCAGAACTTGCAAATATTCAATTGTGTTCTCATAGAAATAATTATGCCTCTATGTGCATAAGAGAGAAGTTTAGTGGAGAGTTGTAGTGGATTCTAAATTTGGTAGCCCATGAGGTGGGTGGTGTTCTAATGAGTCTAATGGGGCGTATAGAATTGTGTTATAGAAGAATATTCAACATGGTTAGAGAAGTTTTCAAGTCATATCAAATTTGAGATATGAGATGGCTCAAATTAATGTTAGATTTTGACATGACTAGGGAGAACCCAACACACGCTATAAACAAGCCTTCAACAAGGGCAAACTAAAATAACCTCTATTTGCTTTAAGACAACAAAATTATCGATGTTGTAGCAGGGTTCTTTCTCATGAAGATCATATTCAAATATGCAAAGTCGTAACGCGAGGTTAGGAATATAAGTGGAAGTTGAGCAAACGGGGTTATGGATGGCTAGAAAATAAAAAAGTTATGACATTTGTGACTGTTAGATAGGGGTTTCCTTCTAGAAGTTTCTAGAACTTGTAGGTGAGGTGTCCCCACTAGCTGTCAATTCATGAGGTGTCCCCACTAGCTGTCAATTCATGAGTTGTATTATCGAACTACCTTTCCAATATATTTGGAAGAATGAAGGCAGAAGGAGATTCACCCCAATTTCTCTTGCAATTGAATAATCTCATCATAGTTAACATGGTATTAGAGCAAGATTCTAGGGTTTAAAATTCTTCTTTAGTCTTCTTAATTTGTTTATAGATTTTGGTCTTAGTTTTTTTTCCCCTTGTTCTATTAAAATTTAAGCGCTTTATTTTTGGTGAGCCTCCTCTCAGTGGCAACAATGCCGGCCGTGAAAATAAAGTCTCCGGTGTTAAATAAAATGTGGGAAAAAACGAGCTTGTTTGTTTTCGTTAGTGTTAGTAGTGGCCGATCAATTTTGGTGGTATATATAGTTTGTGCTTTCTTTTATATATATATATATATATTCTTGAGCTTTGTTATATTTTGGAGCCTTAAAAAATGCCCAAAAGGCCAAAATCATCTTGAATAGGCCCTAAAAAGAGGGACAAGCAAGGCCCAAAACACCAGTACAATTATGAGTTTCAATAACCGTTGATTGGCAGTTATTTTAGAACTACTAACCGCCTGTGGCGGAGCAGTTATAGTTATGAAAATTTGATAAATGTCTAAGACGGTTGCAGTTAGCGATGAAATGCAATAACTGCTATCTACAACCACTTGTACACCCTTAATTGAGCTTGTGAGTGAAGTGGTAAACATGAATCAAGTGCAAAGAAAGAAATATTCCCAGGCATTTGGGGTGAAAGGTTATGTTTGTTAATGTGTTTTGGGGGGTGTTTTTTTGTTTTTTGTTTGAAAGTACTCTGAAGTGACATAAAGGAAAAAACTCTTTTCTTTTGTTTTGTTTTGTTTTTTTTTTTTTTTGGGGGGTAGGATTTATATTTGAGAAAATGTTTTCCATAGAATACAACTAGCTAGATTATTTTGAGAAACCCAAACAGATGTAGAGTCCCACTTGTAAAAAAATTAGAAAGAGAAAAGAAAAGGGGTCAGTCGGGGCCACCCCTCTTGACCCCTTTTCTCATTGCAAAAGTTTTTAATTTTAATTTTATAAATAGTTTTCTATATAATTTTTAATTTTATCATTGCAAAAGTTTGGCACGTGTTTTGTCAAAATATTCATACAACAAGAGAGGAAGAAAAATTTATAAATAATGTTTTATATTTTGAATTGTTTGTTATTTTATTTTGAATTATTTGCTATTGTATTTGTTTTGAGAATACAAAACAAAGATAAAAAACAAAAACACAAAACAAGCATTGCCTAACGGACAGAGCATTCCTAATGTTGATTACCAATAGAAATGTAAAGGTCATTTTGATTTGGTATTTTTATGTTGGGGTTATCCCACATTGATTGTGGAAGGGGCTGGTGGTCAGCTTAAAAGTATGAGATAAAGTTTCACCTCTTGAGCTAGTTTTTTGAGTTGAGAAATACTTAAGACCACTCAATATTGGTATCAGAACCTAGGTTCAACCAACAAGTCTCATCGAGTTGTCTCTAGTACTCCAACCTAGGGCCCGATGTATGAGGGGGAAATTGTTGGAGTTATCTCATATTAGTTGTAGAAGGGTCTGATGGTCAATTAATAAAGTATGAGAGCTTTCCTATCTTGAGCTAACTTTTAGGGTTGTAAGAGGTTCAATACCACCCAACATTTTAACCTCAAAACAGTTAACCCCATTTAACCCCATTCAAGATGAGGTGATGAGATGTCTAATACTAATGACGAAGTAGATGCACCACAATAATACAACACCACCGCGATATGACTATATACAGATATGATGTCCTCTAATGACGACAGCAAATCATGCATGTACACATGGATGGAGCCAAGAAGTCTTAAGGGAATAGGACAAATCAAAACCCTTTTTTTTTTCTTTTCTTTTTTTTTTACAATTTTTTTTCTTTTTTTGGTTGTTTTTTATGAACTAAAGACTACCCTAGACTATAAATATAGAATAAAAATTAAAAAAATATTGCAGTCCAATCAAATAACTATAGTTATTAAATAACAACTAAATAACTATAATTCCTTATAAATACCAATAAAAAGAGCAAACCCCATGTACAAACTTTCAGGATGTCTGTATGGGCTAAAATTCTCTTTTAATAGGTGAGATCTAATACGTTGAATATTTCATTTAAATGGGGGTGATTTGACGATCTTATGACATTTGGCTTTGATACCATATTAAATTACTATTTATCCTAAAAGTTTAAGCTGATAGGAAAAAGATAAATTTAATCACTTAATATTACTTTAACACTTATCAATCTATTTATTTCTCATTTCTATTCAACTGACATGTTTGCTCGACACCGGTAGGGACTACAAATTTTTTATATAATTAGGGCTTCTAGGTTTGAATGGGCAAAGGCTAAAAGATTTATTGGGTAGGGAGTCAGGGACTATAGAATTTTTATACAATTAGGGCTTCTAGGTTTGAATGGGTAAAGACCAAAGGATTTATTGAGTGGGCCAAAAAAATTAGTGAATAGGGCCAAAATTTTTACTGGGTAGGGCCAAAGAATTTTGTTGGTAAGGGCTAGTAAGCTGAAAGTAAAGATTTAACCATATAATTTATCTTTTTGTTAACCTTATATTTTTTTTTAGGTATGCTACAGTGCAATATAATGCCCACATTTAACCCATATTTAGTGACTTGTATGATGTGAAGAGATAATTGAAATTCAAATTTCAAATTTGAATCCCCCATTTCATGTGATTATCCATCTGTCATGTCACTAAAAATAGGCTAAATATGAGTATTATATTGCACTGAAGTATTTATCTCTTTCTTTATTTTTTTCCTAAGGAATTATGGGGAGGGGGTATGCTCATAAGTTTTGGATAGTATTTATTTCGTGGTCATGAAAATTTAAATTTTATGTATTTAATGGTATATATAAAGTTAATGTTGATAGTTCTTTTAAAAATTAAATAATAAAAAATCTTATATAGCATTAAATGCAATACCTTTAAATCCTAACTTTTATTTTGGATCTATATGAGATGGTCTATTCTTGTTAACAGTTGCCTTAATAAGGGCACATTTTAAGGAGTATTAAATGTTCAATTATTATTCTTACCCCCCAAAAAAAAAAAGTTCAATTATTAGATATAATGCACATATTTCAGAAAAAAAAAAAAAAACGAAGGTGCGTAGGTCATAAATCCGATCATAATTAATCACCTTAGTGGACCTGACTTGCTTCAGGGATGAATCCAGTTGACGCTCAAGCTTCTCAAGATCATTTGTGTTTAAAGGGCCCAAGTCTTCCCCGAGAAGGTTTCTGGAGGACCAAGGAGAAATGTTTCATGAATGAATGCACTTACGTGCCAGAACTGCTCATAAACAAATTAAAAGATGCAAAAATATTTCTAATCCCATGCTTAAGCCACGACTTTTTCAACTCATTTACCAAAAGAAATCATCCAACTCAAAGTTTTTGGAGCAGTACTAATAAAAACAATGATCAAGGTGATTTTTCTAAATAGTATTTACCTCTGAGTTCGTTGTAAGGACTCCAACCTAGTTTTCAGCTTCAAGTACTCTCGATAGCTGGTCTGCTACACATCACATGACAACAACAATCAATATGAAAATCGCAAAGCTCAGTTTATGCCATAAGCTAGCTCGACATGGAAAAGAGATGGCGTTTATATAATGCTAAAAACTTCGTCATCAGCATATATACTGATGATTACTGCAAAGTCAGTTATAAGTACTAGAGATAGAACAGTTAAGCTACCTCGAGCTCCTTGCCAGGTCTGTTGACTTCCACCGAACCATAACTGCTTTTTTGGTATTTTTCAAGTGTTTTGAGCATGCTATGCCAATACAAAAAAGACAAGGCAAATCAGGATGATCAGGGACATATATTATGATTAAATTAAATCTAGTTGTCAAAATTTTTTAAACCCATGCAACAATAGAATCAATCTCTAATGTCATTTCACATAAGCACCATATTGTATTCTTTTTTATTTAATGCAAAAATACGAAGCAAAGTAATTAATAAACACTATATAAATCCGTACTTCTTCCTAATCTATGTCAATGGTAAACTATGAATGTTAAAAAGCACGGGCTTTTTGCATGCATCGATCGGTGGATGCATACACTAAACTTCATCTTCTTGTTATTATTTTGAGAAATGTTTGTTTTTATTTTGAGAAATATTTGTTTTTTATCTCTCGCTCATAATTTGTCAATTTCTATATAAGAGATAAATAAATCTATCATTGAATATGTGAGACTATATGTAGGTCCCATAAATTCAGTAATAAATTTGCAAGAAAGATAAAAAGAAATAGACAAGAAATAGATGTGTAACAATTCTCTATTATTATCTTGTTGAAGTGTTGTAGTATGATATTGGTGAGGTCTTGAAAAGGAGTCCAGCTGAGAGCAAGCATAGTTCCCCTCCACCTCTACTGTACAGTGTAGATATAGTGAGGTATATAGTATTCTGAAGTTAAGGTGAGTTCTTTCCAGCTGAGAGCTGCAAGCATGGTTCCCCTACACGTCTACTGTGGACAATGTAGATAGTGAGGTATATGGTAGGCTGTTGTTGAGTGGGCACGTATTTCAACTTCTCTAGGGCATTAGAGAAGCTGTAAGATTCTTTAGGGTATAGGCACGGTGACGCACGGTGACGCACGGAGAATTTTTCAAGCTCCACTTGGTAGGCATTATCAATGTTGACAAGAATAGGTAGACTTTTTCAAACAAAAGGGTTGTCAATGTTGACAGGATTTGACAAAACTTGTACGTTCATGTGGCTAGTGGAGAGTTGTTTTTGAATGCTGACGGAAAGCCAAGCTCTAGAAAATTTTATGCCATGCTGATTCTCTCTTGCTATTCATTTCATAAAGAATGTCTGAACCTGAAAGATGACAAGTTCTTAAATTCATTTCGTGCTGTTTTTGGGGTAAACATCACCATTTCTTAATGAGCTCAACTTCTTAAAAGGTTCCTCCTCTTACCCATAAGAATGGAATAGATGGTGAAGTCGTGGATTTGTAAAGATTATAACAAAAGGGAACTACACCATGAAGTTTTTTAAAGGTTGCCAATAAAGAAGAGTGATTCATTTCATTAAGTTTTCAATGTGTCTAGCTCATTGTGAAGTTATATTAATCTGAATATGGACTTGATTTGTATAAAGGCTAGGTGTAAAGTTGTCTTCTAGGCCATGGCATGATGATATATTCAGCGGTGTATCATATTTGGAGGGAGAGAAATCAACGAGTAATGTTAGGTACCGTCTTTTTATCCTCTTAAAATCTTCTTAAAGCTGATGTGGCTTTTAAAATCACCATTAAATTTAAATGAATCATACTTGAATTTTGATCTAATGGTAATTTTGAAAACCATATCAGCTTTAAGAGGATTTTAGAAGGATAAAAAGATGGTACCTAGCATCACTCGAAATCAACTCAATATTCTTAATCAACGATCTTTTGCAAAAACAACCACTTAAATTCAAATTTACTAATATTATAAACTTTTTATTCTTACAAGCTGGCCCTAAATGTACCTTTTTTTTTTTTTTTTTTTTTTTTTGGATGAGTGGTAATAGAGTAAATGGACATTTTCATTCTTGTGCTGGCCTATGAGAATCGATCTGTTTGAACTAGAAAATAGAAATCCATGAGTCATGATACTTTCGAAGTAAACCACTTTACCTACATTCAATCAATGTCTTTTTTTCCAAGTGAATAGAAGAATTCTTAACCCTATTAATATTCATCAGTACTCCTACATCAATTAACCATGGATATTGTTAATCCAAAACCTATCTCTTAAGGAGAAGAAAAGAATCCCGTCAGTCTACAAGCGTACATTGATCCTGAACCTACATTTCAAAACCTACAAAACGGAACTTTTAGATCCTTAAATACAATGAAAAAAAGAAAGAAAACGACCATAAGCTTCTTCATGAAAACCAAGCTAAATACTATATTACTTCTAAAACATTATAGCACGTGCAAAGAAAGGAGCAATAACTTAATTTGACTTGTTTAAATTGCACTTAAATAAAATAGTCTTACAAGGAAAATAATTAATTATAGTTCCCTGGTCATCACTTTTAAGAAAAATGAAAAGCACAGCTTAACCAATAATATTTTAAGTGAATGCTTCGTTGAAATATGTGTCATTACTGATTTGTTGAGAACAAATAACATAGGACTTTCTCTGGCCATGGCATTTAAATCTGATCTCTATACCAACCCCAAAAGATGGTACATTGACATGATCTCAGGCTTTTGGACAAGTTTACAGCGATCTCTCTCTCTCTCTCTCTGAAAATTGACACTTGGGTCGAACAAGTTCTTCCCAGGTAATCTACTCAACTTCATGCAATGTCAGTAATTATCAGAGACAGACTTCTTTAGAGGACCTAGGAATAGAAAGTCATTATCTTTTTAAGGAAAATGCAAAAAAAATCAGAGAAAAAACAGGTAAACAAAATCTTAGATGATGTGGTTTGAAATCAACATCCATAAATGGGGTATGGTCATAAAATTTAGGTCACATATATATATACATAATCAAACATGTGAGTGAAGGTAAGAAATTAAACCGAGCATACGGATCCTTTTATGAAAAGACAGAAAGCTGTAGCTTGGTATGCTTCAGATCTCATAGTGCAAGATTTCCCATTAAAAAAACATGGTGTGAGGATCAAACGTATAAGATCAGATCAACAACTAAAGTTAGCTCCGAAACATCAAAAAAAGATAAAAGAATAAAACTTATCTACTACAGAACCTTGGAAACGAAAAACAATCATGAAACTGACATTCGAATATATCTGAAATATAAAGCCAAAAAGAGAGAGAGAGAGAGAGGATGAGTACTAAAGGAGTAGAAAGTGTGTGACAGGAGGTTCACTGTAGAAGAAAGATCACATGGCATACGAAACCCATGAAGAAAATCAAGCAAACAAGAAAAAGCACACAGATCCTACACATTTAAAGGAACGGAAAGAGAGGTAGAGCAGAAGATAATTAATTATTTACCTAGAGCTGCTACAGAACTCATAGAGCTTGCCACGGTTGGAGAAGATGATGAGGGCAACCTCAGCTTCACAGAGAACCGAAAGCTCATAGGCTTTCTTGAGAAGCCCATTTCTCCTTTTCGCAAACGTGACCTGCCTGTTTATCTTGTTCTCAATCCTCTTCAACTCCACTCTTCCCCTCCCCATACCCTAATTAACCCAAAAATCCCTTCTTTCCCTTTTTTTTTTTTATTTATATAAAAATATTCAACCTTTCTTCTGTGTTTTCTTTTTTGCTTGTTCTAGTTTTCTACTCTTGGGAACCTGTTGATCCTCCTTTTCTCTGTCTGTTCCCAAGTTTAACTACCTTTATGAATAACAAGAGGAAGTTGAATTCTGAAAACCCTAGAGAGAGAGAGAGAGAGAGAGAGAAAGTTTTGTGTATTTGGGTGTCTTCTAGCTCCTTCTCACATGGCCTTTTTAAACTCAGGTTGTCAATCTACACCACACATTGAAATGGAGTTTAGGGTTGGTGTTGTTTCTAGTTTCATAAAACCTGTTTTTCTTCTTCACTCTGCTTTTCTTTTGTTAGAAAATGTATATCCCCACTTGTTGTTCGGGCGCGTGGAGGCAAACCTCCTTGACTTGAAGGATCAACGGCAAGCGAGATCCACGTGGGCAGCATGGGTGCTATCCGATGGGAATTAAATGGCTCGCGAAATTGTAAAGTACTTTGTTCATGTCAAGGGCGCGTGGCAGTTGGCGATTGTTGAAACAATTTCTGATGTAATAAATGATGTTTACGTCGTCACCTTCCTTAAAATGGATCTTTACGTGTCGCCTCCTTACTGGCTTGCAATCGCCATCACGCTGAGTTATTCTTGTCTAATCTTTCGTATTTTCTCAGATATATATTCGTGTGACTGAAATGCCCTTGCATGATTAGCTAATTACAGGGTTGCTAATTTGCAGCTTCGCACAAGTACTAGACAAGAGCATCTTCAATAACGTAACACTTGATTGACCAAAAACTACAATTATCTATTTTAGTTATTTATTTTTTTAATAGAAACTTTAATAAATTCTCTATTTTTTTATCTTCTCTATTTTTTTTTTAAATATTATTTATCATCTTTTTCTTTCTTTTTTTATTCAATTCCTGCACGCAATTCTCCATCCATCACCCAAACCACAAGAACCCGACACAAAGCACCAAACAAATATGCATTCACACAAATAAAAATTAATTTGGAGTATACCCTGATTTTTGCTAAAGAAAATTCTGAAACCCCAAGGAAACGAAAAGCTAGAAACAAGTAACCCTTGTTTCTCGACCACCGGTGGCAGTGGTTTAGTGGTCTCAGAAAATGTCTATGAGGTCCAGGCATGTACTACAGTATTAGGGTGTGGGTTCAAATTTTTGCAATGGAGAATCACTTACACAAGCCTGATTAGTATTAGTCGCTTTAGGAATTTACTGATGTCCTGGTGAAACTGGTCAGGCCATAGCTCAATGTCTTGAGGGAGCACCTGTGGATCCCGCTGTCTAGGTCCCTCCTGAGTAATTTTCAACGGATAGATGCTACCATGATAATGCGTAGGTAGAGTAGCCAAAGTTGGTCATCACTCCCTACCCTTTTGAATGAAATAATAATAATAATAATAATAATAATAATAAATCACTCTTGTTTCTCATCAAATTCAGCTTTTTTCTCACCCTTTGATATCGATATTTTGTAAAAATATATATTTTATCACCTTAAATATGTGGTGGCGGCTATGAACTACAGTGAGTTGAAGCATTGAAGGGACGGGATTGTGGAGGGGCTCTATGTGGGGACAACTTCATCGGTGGTGGAGAAAGGAGACTTTGGGGACGCCACAATCGGTGGAGAGAGAGTGGGGAGCAAGGTGGCCGGGTGGGCGTGTGGTGGTGCTGACTATTTGTTTATAATTTTCCATATCTTTAGATTCAATATCTCGGCTATTGGTTATATGTTAAGACCCAAAACCAGTCATCTATGCCTTGTCTCATTGTGCCTTGTATAGCAAGGACCAATAATAGTGAAATGTGCCTCGGGCAAATTAATTGTACTCATACTCACTATGGTTCGTCCACCCTAACAATCCTTCTTTTTTTGTTTGTTGTCACGATTTGGGTCGTTCATTTAAAATGAATGGCTCAGATAAAATATTCTCTTGCACTCGGTGCAATACCCTAAATATTGCATCGGATATCGATCTCATCTGGTAACATGTGAGAGAACTCTCATCCGTGCTTACTCAAATTAAATGTTCGACGCGTGGGATGCTAATGTCTATTAGTGAAACTCCTTGATTCCTTAAAAGAGCGATTTTCATCAAACTTGGAACACTTCACTTGGATATCTTGTTGTGACAAAATATTTTCGGCAACTTATTAACACGAACTTGAAATTGATGAAATTGCAAATAGTCCAACGCATGCAGTTAATATCAGCTTTGAATGTTGTATTAGCTATCCTATATAGTTTGCAACTTATTAACTATATATGATATCCCCACACTCTATAAAGCAAACGCTAAGAATCGTTTCTTTTTCCAAAACCATAAACGACACGTAAAGTGTATGGGTAGTTTGGTCTATCAGTTTTTTTTTTTTATTTGACTATTTTTTTATACCCAATTGGGCAACCTATTGCCAATGCATGCATCCTATTCCAAACCAAGGAAAACATCGTTGAATTTATGTAATGCTGCTGTATCAATTATTGTAAACTATTTCATCTCAAATGAGTTGGGAGATGGATTGAATGTGGTAGATGGATTTTCGAGTTGGGAGCGACATTAATTTAAAGTTGTGTGATCAAAGAAGTGGTCCCCCAAGCAAATAATATTCTTCAACTCAGGTAGCTAGAGTCCCATTTATTATGGGATTAATGATTCAAACTCCATGTCCAAATCCTACGGCAACATTATTATTCTACCAATTCATCAACTGTCATAATTTAGAAGTTCTGATCAACGCGATGCTTGTAAGAAATTTTATATGTAAAATAGCCATTTTCTTTTTAGATGGTTTGGATTGAAAAGTGAATAAAAAAAAAATGATGTACGCGTGACCATGAAAACACGAATAAATAACTTTTGTCATAATTTTACACACACCTATGGCTCAATCGGACTATATAAAAAGTAATGCATGCATGCTATCATCACAAGCCATTGATCACTATGATCATGATGTTAATCATTCATCGGACTAGCAATTTTTTACACGAACTAAGAACCCGATACAAAATTAGGGCGTTAAGATTAATGGGTCTAGCCTATATAATTTTATATTCATGTTTCGACATGACCTAAACTTGATAGATAACGTTAGGACTAACAATTTTTAACATAACTTGCAAATCCAACACAAATTGGCGATTTATGATTGAATGATCTAACCATTTTAATTAAACGAATCGGGTTTAAGTTAATTTATATAGTCTTATACTCATACGTCAACACAACTCAAACTCAACACATAAACATAAATTATTACCCTTAACCATTCATAGCATAACTTCTCCTCAATAATTATTAGACATTCGAAGAATTTGCCATCGTCAAACAAATTACAAAGTTCTTGCAATTCTGCCCATTTCAAAACACACGAAACGAAAAAAGAAAAAAAGAAAAAGAAATGAAGAATAAATAATTTGCAAATAACATGAAAGAGTACAAAGCTGACTAGGTTGATTACCCAAGAGACAACCTAGTCAGTTAAACACGTGTCTCAATATGAAACCCGTCTAATGTCCCGAGCAAATCTGCGTTGTAAAGAGAGGACGCCGTTTACCGAGGACTGCTCAAAGTGTCAAACTATCAGCACTCTCCCAACACGTGTCGACTTCTCATTGATGGCTATGTACAGTGCCAGGTGACGCAGAAGATTGATGGCGAGACCTTGGCCAGTGACCGTACAATCCAAACGGCGTCTAACTGAACAGTACCCTGCCCCAGACGCCCACGTGTCGCGAGAAGACAGCGGAAACACAGACCCCAGCAGATTTTCGGTGGTTGACGTTTCTGTCGGACGCGTGCTGAGAAAAGCTAAGCAGTGTATATTGTTGTACAATAATTGGGCAGGCAAAATTGGAGTTTTACTTGTTTACCCTTTTGGTTATGTTTCTCAGAATATAGTAGCGCCGATAGATTTCGTGGCTGACATTGTTATAAAAAGCGGTCGAACAGTATATTCCCCTCCATTTTATTTATGATTGAGAAAAGAAAATAGTGAAAAATATTGCATTATAGCAATTAATGACCATCTATCCACAAATTTTATTCTTGCAGATAAGAGTGGGTATTCAAACCGACAGCCTGGTCACTGTAACCCAAACTGAAAAAGGTCAGATTCATCTTCTCGGATTGATGGGTTTGTCTGGTTTTAAATTTTGAAGAACTATTTTATTTATATATATTATAAATATTGTACTTAAAATAAAGATTTTTTTTTTTTTTTTTTTAATTTTTTTATTGGTCAATAAACTCATATTATCATATACACTTGGTTTTTGTTTTGACGATGACACTCGAATTATTATTTTTTAGGGTTGGTACTTGTATTTAGAGTTGTCTAATTAACAAAGTTAATCCACTTTGAGACCGTCAAATCTACATTTAGAAGCCTTAACATAAACTTGGTGGTCTGTTAACATGGTTAGGGTTAGTCTCAAGCATTCTTTCTTGGTGCTCATTAAGGTTTCGGTTGTCGATTAGAATGTCTTCAAAGAAGAGACCAAAATGAACTTTGTGAGAAAGGGTTTTAGTTATAATATTGTCGGGAAAAACTCTAATTTGGTGGTAGCATGATCTAAGATCAAGCTTGGAAAAAATTTTAGCCTCATTGAGCTCATCCAACGGCTCATCTTTAGGTAGCAAATTTTCTTCTATGGATCATCTTAATTAAGGAAAATGATAAAGGCACCTCAACTTTGGCCCAACTTTCTCTTAAGTTTTTTTTAAAAAAAAACTGCATGTGGAGAAGAGAGAGAGCCTCAAACTAAAGCGAGAAATTTGGTCTAAAAGTTGAACCAAAGTTGAGTTTGAGTTGTAACTGTATCACACATTCTTAATTAAAGACCAGCTTGCATCACAACCTATTTTGCCCTCAACCCGAAAGTCATGGTCAAACCTAGAAAAATCCCATAGAACACCCAACACAACATCAACACCTCACCATATATATATATATATGGTGAGGTGTGCCTGCGCAAGCAATGTACTAGCTAGCTAGCACCTTAATTTGCTCCCCTTCCTACATTTGGGGTCAATGAAACACTGTGTACGAGGTTTTGGTATTAAAAAACACCAAAACGACGTAGTTTGGTATATTATTATATATATATATATATATATATATATATGACTGTGGCGGACGTAGTGGCATTAGCATATACCAAAACAACCAAGGCATAATTATGGTGTCGGTGAATACAGCCAAAATGGCCCATGAATGCTTCTCCATAATACAGTGAAAGACCCATGTGCGCTGTGCTTTTGGCATCTATGCCTTCGTTGGGGATGACAACCAAATTCAATCAAGAATAACTAATCAAGTTCATGTCCAATCCCTGCTCCGACAACGTGTATTGGATATGAAATTAGGATGGATGATGGGTTCTTTTTACTTTTAAGCTTTGTCGCAATTTCTTTGGTTTCAATTGCTTAGTGGAAGTTCATATTCTTTTTTCTGAAAGCTCACATATGGTGAAAGACAAGGAAATGCATGTGTGCTAGCTGTGGGTATAAGTAGCTGACTGAAACAAACTTCATCACTTGCCATGGGAGCACTGATGAAATATGTACAATTTTTAGGAAGCTCTTTTTGTTCCTTTGTTCCTCGGACTTGTGTTCTCCATTTATTCCTGACTGCCTCACTCGTAGGTTGTGAAGTCTGTGAGCAAACAGACAAAATTCGTACCAATAGCATAGAAAGTTCATCATCAAATTAATGTACCTGTATCTAGATAAAGATATATAGCCACACGTTCAAATTCAAAGTACTGAAATTATGTATAAATGAAGGACATCTGCTGCAGTGATTGAAAAGGAGAGAGAATCAATTCATTTCTTTCAAACTTTTATCATAAACTTGGAATCCAAGATAGGGTCGAATTCTGTAATTTGCAAGCCAATAGTCAGTGTGTCTTATCATTTCTTGACAAGTATTTACCAAACTGCCAAGTACATTTATTGCCATATCAAGATATAAAATACATTTTTTTATATATATATATATATATATATATATATAAATGAAATGCTATTACATATTTCCAAAATTCCAAAGTTCGCAGTCCATATTAATCAATTATGGAAGAGAGCACGACAAAAGAGAAAAATATGCTTTCACATGACCTGAGAAAATTCAAACTGATGCCATTTTAGAGCAATCAGGGCAGGAGAAATGGCCCTTGGCTTGACATTTATCGCAGGCAATGGATTGCACCTTCGACCCACCATCTCCAAGGGATTGATACAAGTCACTGCCAAGAATAAAACCAAAAGGTCCACCTTTGACTAGTCCAACTCCTTTACATTTTGAGCACGCTATCATCCTCAGATTGCCGCATCTCTTGCACATACCCAAAGAACTGAACATTTCAAGGTTGAAGGTAGAGAGCATACGTACACATGTCAGAATGTTTCCACAACCCTTAAAACTTGACTGAAAAATGTTACATGCATTCCCAAGTACACACTCCTTAAAGTAGCAGTAAAACTCACTGTTGGTGATCTATTCAAAATCTAATGGTAATTTTTACTATCACGTTAAGAAGTGAGTACTTGAAAGTAAACACTTAAAAATGCATGTGTCATTTCTCAACTTGAAAATGTGTTTTAAATGATAACGTAGTTTTATCAGTGTCTTAATAGAGTCTCCAACATTTGTGAGGAAATTTGCACTTGTGAGATGCCACTTGCTTCTAAACTCAAAGTAACCAATAATGTAAGTCATGGGTTAACATCCAACTATTCCCCCGGTAGTGATTACCTGACAAAGTATGGAAAATCTAATAAACCTCAACGGCTCAACCCTTCAAAGACAAGCACGACTGCAGATAAATTCCCACTTATAAATAGCATATCATTAATAAGTTGTGGACAAGACACAGAACCACCAAAGAGCTACATCAACAGCAGAATCACCTTGAATACTGGCACGGTGGTGGAGCAGTTCATTAAACATCGATTATTCATAACTTAGAATATTTAATACAAACAAGGGTCAAGAAGATTAATGGGCAAGTCCCAAACTAATTGCAATGCAGCATAGCAGCCTCTTTTTAAGAGACTTCATAAAATAATTCAGCCACTAGCATTTTTCATATTCAGATTTCTATCTTTATAATTGTTTGGCCACATACAAATCCTTTTCAAAAATTAAGGAAATCAAGCACCCAATAAAAAGAAGAAAGGAGTTCCAAGTAGCAAAACAACAGAATTCTAGTTTCCAAGCTCAAGAGCAATCACCAATAGCAATTCACGAGGTAATAATCAAACAAGAGAGCCAACCACAACAAACACAAAGTGGGGTGGAGATACAATACCATTAGAGTGCCCAAACAACTCTTTCAGGTTAAAATTTAGTACCCTAAAAAAGAAGACACAATTACAAGCACCCATTTTAACCAATATCAAGTCATTTTAACCAATATGAAATCAAAGCCTTCTTCCAATTGACAAGCTCCATGACACACAAGGAAAAGTACAATTTCAGTCATAAGCTCTAGATATCAATATAGTTAAAACAAATTAAGCTTTGAATAATACAAGTTCCCAAATACAAAATTCAAAAAGGGTATTGCAATGCAGTCTAGTTTTAAGAATCAGAGGTTGCTAATTTATCATACTGACATTAACTCAAACATCAAAAGGACAGAACCCCATATGCGTACTTGCCTGTACCAATATTCCAACTTCCAAGTCATAATCTACACACATCTTGCTCAAAAAAATAAGGTAAATTATACTTTGCCTCCTAAACTGTCCCCCCAATTGCACTTTCACCTCCAAATTACGACTCAATGCAACTTGATCCTATAAACTACCTAACCATTTCCTGAGTCAGATTTGTCTGTTAGTTTGGATGGCAAACATGATACATAACTAGCACGTGTGCCTAAGCTATTTTTACATGATTAGTTTACCATGTTTTCATAAGTTTGAGTTTCATCTTATATATTCTCTTGGGTTTGAAATAACCAACAACACATTTGCTTTTTGGGGGGACCGAAATCACCGGCCCAAACCTCGGGCCCGGTGGACAGCCAGCCCAGCTAACCCCAAGGAGCAACCGGCCCAGGTGTAAGACCCAGTGAACGGTCATTCCCCAGCTCCAAGGCCCGGTGGGCAGCCACTTTCTCTGCCTCCTGTACAGACCCCGCTAGGTCATGCAAAAGGACGAAGAAGCGGAATACCGGCCCAAGATTCCTGGGAGGGCCATTATCCCATCATCACCCCACACTATAAAAGCAAACCCCGACACTGTAGAAAGGTACGCATATTATTCTCCCACTTTCCTGACTGACTACAGTGCATTAACCCCTCTTTCACCAGAATCTCTAATTTGGGCGTTGAAGCGAGCTCACCGGAACCCCTCCAGTGACTCTCTAACCCTCTTTCTACTTACTTTGTGCAGGCCTTATTTGGAGTCTAGGCACGAGGCCAATGTGATTGGGCCACTGATCTTGGCACGAACACTTTTGATTCAAGAGGATAAAACCGTGGTAGAACACACTAAATAGCTAATAAGACGCACCCATGTAGATACAAAGATGTTTTTGGAATTTAGCATCATCATTAGAGTGTCCAAGCAACTCTCTCATACTAAAATAAAGTAAATTCACTAAAAAAAAGACAAGAGTACGTATCCCCTTTTAACCAATATCAAGATAAAGCCTTGTTCCAATTTACAATCTCTATAAAACCGAAAGGGAAATAAAATTCCAATAATAAGGCTATGGATATCCTATATTTAAAACAAGTATAGCTTAGATAAATAAAAGTTCCCAAACACAAAATTCAACAAGGGTACTATATTCCACTCCAATTATAACATTTAGAGGTTGAATTTTTTCCATACTGAGATTAAGTCAAAAACCAGAAGGGCAACTTTAACAGAACCCATCTACATAACCTTTTTTTTAGATGAATGAGAATTTTATAAAAGAACACAATAAGTACAAAATACTCCAGTAAAAACTACCAGCAGGTGAAAACACATTCAACATTTTCTCCTCCCCCCTCCGTTTTACTACATCAGCTAACGACTACACTCTGCAGCAAAAGAGAACCCATATACATACTTTTCAGTACCAATATTCCAAGTAACAATTTACACACATCTTGGGGTAACTTTGAGTTTCATATTATATATTTCCATGGGTATGAAATGAGAAAAGAACCCAAAATCAGGTAAAGAATATGAGATGAAGAGTTGTGAAGTTTACCTGCGCTGGGAGGCAGAGATGAAGGCATCAACTCTTGGGGCAGCAATGGTGGCGCATAATAACAGCGTGCCAACCCCAAATCCAGCCAGTTCGCTTGCCGTTATATTGTCCATCTCTTTCTACTGTATCCTTGTTGCCTCTGCTACACCGCCACTTAAGCGTTGGTGGCACAACCCCTTATCAGAACTTCAAAGTCCATGAAGTTACCTTAATAAAGTCATAGTTGTAATGAAGAATCGACATCGGCCTATTAGCTCAGTTGGTTAGAGCGTCGTGCTAATAACGCGAAGGTCGCAGGTTCGAGACCTGCATGGGCCAATTTAGAGTTTTGCAAATTTTTAGCAATAAAACAAGGCCTATGTGAGCTTCTTGAACAGTAAGTAGGTGACTGTCCAAGACCAAAAACAATGGATTAGTGTATGGGTAAATATGTAACTGCACCTTTTTTTTTTCTTTTTAATTTCTCCATGCCACATGGAATTTCCCACAATAATAGATAATTGCTATGGAATCGGGTTAAAAATAATTTCTTAAATTAAATCTATTAAACTGATATTCTTTCATGTTCTGATAGCATGTGTTTATTGAATAATGCATATGAGAAAATCATTTAAGAATCACATTATTTAAAGATAAATGTCAATTTAACGGACAAGGCTTCAGAAATTTTTTTGAGTCCAATTTGATATGGAAAACTTTGTCCATTATTTTATAGAGTTTAACTTTCTATTTGTAGCCTCATCTTTCTCAACATTCTACTTTTATTCCAAGTAAGCTTCCACTATGGGTCGTACTTGTGTCTTCTTTTTTAGTGTATTTACTTTATTTTAGTATGAGACAGAGAGAGTAGCTAGGACACTCTAATGAAGTAATATGGAGCAGATATTGGAGAGACAAAAACTAGGGGAACTAGAGCACACCGCACCAATAGACCCCAATGCAAACGCACAAAGTTATGAAAGAAGAGATATGATTCCTCTGCAAATTCTCAGTGTCACTGAATTCAAAAAAAAAAAAAAAGTAACATGTCAAGGACTTTATTATTTTAGGCAAAGCCAATTAGGCTCTCCTTTAATCACTAAAACAATCAGACTTAGCTAACTATATCATATATGCTTCATCAGCCTTCCATGAAATCCATCCTCAAAGTTATTCGAATCCACTCCACAAGAAAAAACCAGTAGTTGGATGATCCATGTCAGTGATGTCACCCTCTGGATCTTCTAAGTTCCACAGGCCACCATCCATATCTTCCTCTCTGATTGTATCCAACCATGAAGCAACATCCTGAGACATCATAGACAAGCATTGGTCCTCCAAAGTAGAGTACATGGAAGAAATCTCTTTTGTTCCCTGTGCATTAATCATCTGTTCTCCACTTGGGTCTGCATAAGGTGTTGTCATTTCCACGTCATCTTCCTGTGGTTGCTGCTCCTGTCTCTGTGGTGCTGGTTTTTGTTTAGGAATTGGGGCTTTTCCCTTTTCTTGCTTCCTAGGGGAATTGTGTTTCTTCTTGAAATGGGTTCTCCAGTAGTTCTTTATCTCATTGTCTGTTCTCCCAGGCAAGTATCTAGCAATATTTGACCACCTGTGTTTGCATAAAATAAAGAATTATGTATAAGAAATTAATGAGAGAGTGAGAGACAGAGACATAGACAGAGAGAGAGCATTACTTGTTACCCAAGAGAGCATGCAATTCAATAATAATGCCTTCCTCTAGAGGTGTTAATTGGCCTTTCTTGAGCCCAGGCCTGAGATAATTCACCCACCTTAGCCTGCAGCTCTTGCCACTCCTATTCAAACCTGGTAAAACAAACAAAAAACTATCAAATGGGTATGTTATTTTTATGGGATGATAAATTAAAGGATAAATTACCTCCTATAATCCACTCATAAACTAAATTGACCTCTACTGAACTTAAAAAAGAAGTAAACTGCTAAAAGATACTGTAAAAACAAAAAGAAGCAGGTCTAACATCAAAGACTCTAAGCTTATCTTCCTCACAGTAAGCAACATAGCCCAAATGAAAATTTAGGCACAAATTTGCCTACCTGTACACCTAGCCACAGAGCTCCATCTTCCCTCCCCATACAACTTGACGTATTCACTAAGCAACTCATCCTCTTCATGAGTCCAAGGACCTTTTCTCCACCCTTGTTTTGGAATCCCCCAACTCATCATCTAAGCTAATATTTCACTACTCTCAAGTACTTGTCTGCTGCTTACAAATTATATGGAAAAAATTCCTCAATGGCTTACCTTATATACTCCTCAAAAACTGAATTATGTTTTGATTTACTAAATTAATTATGATCTTACTAGCACTAAGAGCCTAAGATCTTTGAATCGAATTTTTTTACCAACTTCTTTACAACAAAATCAACCATCTAACCTCTAGTTTGAGACCAAGTGTCCAAACATACATGGTGCTTGCTGGCTTAAACTTTTATCTAGCCAATTAGAATGGAACAAGTGGGTCTTCTAGTTCTAGGGTTGATATAAACAACTCTCAATTAATTGCACGATTCAAACATTGTTTATAACAGATGATCTCTGCTTTTATAATTGTACAGAAGGTTCTATATATTATTTTGATGATGGTAATGGGGGGACGCGTCATTGGACACGTGGCTTTGATTCTATTTAAACTCATATGCTTTTTATATTAGGTATTGATGATAGCAGGAAGTTTCCATTAATATCAACAACATCATCAAAAGATAGCATGAGAGAGTTCGAAATCCTATAAAGTTCTTGTACCTTATTAACACATGCTTGATTTGATATATATAGTACAACAAAGCATATCATGAGCTCAACAATAGGGCCAAAATAGAGCAGTGACGAAATCAAATTACAAAGTTGGCGATTATTGCAATTGAAGTTCAAGAGATCAAGGGCATATTTGGTACACTGAAACAAACTTGAACAGGAATAGGAATAACTGTATAGTACGTAATTATTCTGATCCATAATCAAGCTAGTTTTTTTTTTTTTTTTTTTTTTGAAGTAAGGCTTTATTGCTTTCTTTAATAAATCAAGATGAAACAACTTGTTCAGCAAATGCAATATCTCATATGAATTCAGATAGTCTTCCATCCAATTAATTTCAACAATTGGTTCGCGGCCGTTTTCCCTTTTGATGTGCCTCACAAACCAAAATTGCTAACTCTCCAATACAATTTTGGCATCTTTAATCAGCTGCTCATATCGACTCCAACTTTGTTCTTATCTCCACAAACCATGCACTATTTCCAATGCATCTCCTTCGATTACAACATATTGTAGCCTCAAATCTCTACTAAAGTCCACTACTGTCCAAGTTCTGATACATACAATTTGGTGGATTAAATGGAGGCCAAAACACCTTCTTCTTGGACTTTGAGTGAAGAGGAGAGTTTCTTAAGTGTGGACGTGCAAATTTGCAAAGTTCGCTTGACCTTGGCTCAAACAAGATTGCAATTAAACGCGGAATAGAGAATTCGTGTCACGCTCGTTGCAACGTCCACTCGAGTGAAGACAATTTTAGAAAATGCTAGTTTTGTAATTTTACTTTCAGGGTTGAAGCCCTAATACTTTTTTTTTTCATATTCAATGGGGGATAAACCCTAGTACGGTATATACTATTTAAATTCAATAAGGATGGCTTGATTGTCCAGTTGTTGTCATTATTCAATTTCATAAATAAGAACACTCTAGAGAGAGTTTTGATCTTCAGTTTTCTTATAATTTATCTTAGAATTTTTTTTTCTTCCAAATTTTATAAAAGAGTTGTAAATTTTTGTGTATGCGAATTCTGCTGCATCACCTTTCAAGTCCACTAGTAAACAAACAGTTCTTATCATAATAGCCAACCCTCACATATCCCTTAAATGATTCAAACACTCACTAACCATGGCAACAGAGCTAATTGTACTCCTTATAAGACCGTGCACAAAGTAAGAAATAGGTCTTAATGTACCCCTGTTTCTACCGTTTACTTCTATATTAACCTTTCCTCTTTGTATGAATCAGAATCACTCGGGGTTAGAATTTCTCATTCGCCACAGAATTTGGTGTAGGAAGCATATGCATATATGTGTGCGTGTAATATGGTAGAATTTCTCAAACACACATATGGACAGAAAATTCCAAAGAAAAGCAGCCCAAAAGGAAAAAGGCAGAGTATTTTGGGAAAGTAATGGACCATCTTTTTGCTTTAAAAGTCTAATATCATTTTATTTACTGCGAATCTATGCAAAAGAACTGAATTAGACTTATTAACAACATCTGCGGCAGACAGAGAGAGAGAGGAGAGACATAATAACAATATCAATATGTCTGTCTAATCAGCCTTCCTAGAAAATGTACCCTCCACATATGAAACTTTCGAAAATTAACCACTCCAAAGAAAAAGCATTGGCGTGACTTAATTTGCATGGAGATCGTAGTTAATTTGAATTTCCATGAAACTGTCTAATCATCCAAGTTCCAGAGGCCATCCCATAGCATATCATCTCCCACTGTGTCGGACCAGGATGCAACATCTTGATACATAACATGATGATGAGGCAAGCACTGGTGCTGATCATAATTAGTCGTGTGGGTGAAAGCCGTCTGTTGCCTTTCTTGAGGCTCAGTCGTTTTCTTCTGATCAGTGCTTGTCTCTGCATGAAACAAGACACTTCTTATCATCATGTCATGTTCTAGTGGCTGCTGCTGCTGCTGCTCCTGCTGCTCTAGCTGTTGCTCTTCTAGTTGTTTTATTTGCTGCTTGCGCTGTTCATGCTTTCTTGAGCACTTTTCTTTCTTCTTGAAATGGGTTCTCCAGTAGTTTTTTATCTCATTGTCTGTTCTCCCCGGCAAGTATCTAGCAATAGTTGACCACCTGTTCATATTTGCACAAAATTAACACAAAAAATGACACGTAATAATAATGAGATAGATTAAGAGAGAGAGAGAGAGAGAGAGAGGGGTGCATTACTTGTTACCCCAAAGAGCATGCAGCTCAATGATGATGCCTTCCTCTTGAGGTGTTAATTGGCCTCTCTTGAGACCAGGCCTCAGATAATTCACCCATCTTAGCCTGCAGCTCTTGCCACTCCTATTCAGACCTGGAAATTTATACCAAGGAAGAAGAAAGGCATGTCAATGTGAATTACAAAGAATTTCAGGTTGCCATAAACAACAAATGTGGTATTTAATTAATTACCTGCGGATCTAGCGACAGAACTCCATCTTCCCTCCCCATGCAAGCTTACATATTCGCTAAGCAGTTTATCCTCTTCAGGAGTCCAAGGACCCTTCCTCCACCCCTGTTCTGACACCCCCCAAGCCATCATCGTTGCCATGATTTCACTTCCCACTTCGTACGCTGTTAGTTTCCAATTAAATAGTATGCCACAAATTGGACAAAGGGTTAGCTTATATATCATCCTCAATCACTCATCTTTACTCTTTCTTTCTTTCTTTCTTTTTTAATCATTTTCTTGACGATCTCTCCAGGACCAAAATCTTAGATCGAATTTTTCCCCTGATTTCTTTATTACCATCATGATCCTTTAGCCTATAACTCGAACCCAAGAGTTACTATATCCCTTGGTGCTAACCAGCTCGATTGTTTTCACCCAATTCAAATCACACAGGTGGGTCTTCTGAATCCTAGGGACCGTACAGAATGTCGTCAATGATGTTGGAATTCCGTAACCTGAACACGAGCTATTTTGTCGATATCTAGATTAAAAGAAAGCAAAAGCTAGTGGGTTGTTGATGTTTCTTGGAAAACGGCTGTTGCTCCAATGATTTTGCAACATTTGCTGATCTACAAAATCCTTTAAGTGCATGCTTTTGGGTTTGTTTATTGCTAGAGCTCTATTTTTTTTAACATAAAGAAGAGTCTAGCATGATGGATAGCAATTAGGGTATTTGTGAAAGGAGATTACTTTGACGACTCACCTACCCTAATATACTAATTTATGCTTATGTCAGTAGCATATCTGGAATTTAGTGCATTGTTTAATTGGTTAAACCATTTTTCTTTATACCTGCTTTGCCTATATATAGGTCTTGATCATGGCTATAAATAATATTTTAAAACATAAAGGCATCAAAACTCAAAAGACATTGAGAGACTATATACATGCATGATCTGGGAAAGGTTCAAAGATTGTAGACTTCTTGTGAAAATGGAGTGAAAAATGTTTGATATGATTCTACTACTTGGGTGGCATTTTGATGTGTGATCAGAAGCATGCGGGTTATGTAAAATTATTTAATCAGTGGCTGCTGATTAGAGCTTTAATTCTGAAATAGGGGGTGACCGTACACGTGCATGGTAAGTATTTGAGGAGATTTGTGAAGGTTCTGGAAATGAAACATGTACAAAGAACTTAAAAAGTTCGAAGAATATATTGTGATGTCTTAATGCTTCTAGAAGGTTGATGTTTCGATCGACATCATGGACCGGCCCCAATGTTCAAGCTATGAAATAAATAAAAAAAATTAAAATCCATGCTCTACCTAGAATTCTAGGCTGTGTTTGGCAATATCAATTATTACATCCCTATGACAAGATTTCACCACAACTTCATTCATGGCAAAGGAGACAGTTATAATAATGATTACATCATGGAGCGAGTTGTCGAAGGAACTTATTTATTTGCAACTTTATTTACAATTTTTTTTATAATTTATTAACATATGTTAACATGTGATTGGCCGATATAGAGATCTTAAATTTATATATTATAATGCAACAAATTTAATTTCTCCAAACTCCAACTATATAATAAGGAAGGTATACCTTTAAAATATGGCTATGAAAATATGGTTCCCTTGCCTCTTTCAATATAATATATATTGAGAAATAGGTATGGATCGATTCCACTACATTCTGATTTTTTCATTGAAAGCAAAATATATCCAACAAGAACATAAAATAAGGAATTACATCTTTTTCAATGGCTAATTTTTTCTCCTGGTCAAAGTGTCATGCGTCCCTTTAATATGTAAGAAATACATATTTTTTTAACCTCCGCACACGGGTTCTCTCATACCCATGAGATTAACCCACCCACTTACCCTCAATCACCACCACTCTTAAGGAAAGACACAATGGATCCCCTAAGTTTCAAATTTGTTGAAAGGAATCCTAAACTTATCACAAGCCCTAAGTTTCAAACTCTTCATTTAAACTTGCACTTAAGACCTCCATCCTAAAGACAAATCATAAAAGGCAGTGCATAGAACTTAACAAAAGCCCATCAAGGCCTAACCCAATATCCTGTCTTTATTGTTTTGTTGCGATGGCCAGGTTCAAAGCAGCTGGGAGCAAAGGGTCAATGAGATGTATTGAGGATGGGCGCCACCTATTTCAACTGATGAAGACAAATTGATTTTGTTTAAATGCAAACCAAAGAGCTTGTCTTTTTCCATTAATGTCTAAATTCCTTTTGTTTTTCTTTCACCCAATACATATTAACTAATACTCAGCATATTGCAAGTATATTCATCTTATACTTGGTTAACACATGCACATTCTTATTTCTATTGTTTTCTTCAGGGAAACATTTTGGTAAGACTCCACTCCACAAAAAGTTAGATATATCGATGTTCGCAAAATAATAATTCAAATAAATTACAATCAACGTACGTTTAAGGGAACCTAATGATTTTTTTATTTTTTTGTTTAATGAGTGGAATTTCTAGATTAATCTTCTTTGCTTAGACTTATTGCACTTGTGAATTATTGTTCTTGGAGCTCTGTGATCCGTCAGTCAGCCGCACACATGCATACAAGGAACTTTAGTTGATGACGAGTGAGGTGGACACCACTGTTAAAGCTAAACTCTGATGGTAGATGCAATTGCCCTTTCATAGGAAGGGCCAGTCTTCTTCGTGTCACAGTCCACACGAGCGCGACGTGGTTTAAAATTTGATAGATAAATTTAATTAAATTTAGTGATTAACATGATAAATATAATCACATTAATTGTTATATTGTTTTGTAAAAAATTTATAGTAAAAATTATGATACTTATCACTGTTCTAACACAATTATTTTAATTGCTAAAATGGATATAATTACTGTCAAGTTGTCATCTTATCTTTGTTTTTGGTTTTGAAACGAAATTTTTTTATTTTTTTCAAGGGTCAGGAATTCATGGTATCAATTCCCACCTGTTCAATAATTTGGAGAAGAATAGGTTAGTTATAAAAAAAAAGGATAAAATAGTAATTTCACTTTTATTTTGACAATGTTACCATCTTCTTATAACTAACCGATTTCTCTCTAATTTTTTCAACCGGAGAGAAACTGTTTCCAAATTTCTAATAATTTATGTCATGGTTTAAAGCTTTAAATCCCATTTTCCATTGACTTGGAAGAATCCACAAAAAGGTCAATGTTATGAACAGTTCATACGTCCTTGGAAATACTCCACCCTTTTGTAATTATTCATTTGGAACTCTTAACATACTTCCAAGAGCAAAGTTCTCATTTCATCCTCACCAGTCACCACCCACTCCTTCAAAATATTTGATTCCCCATATAAGTCTTAGAGCATCCCACAAATGACAAAGCCTTCCTTCAACATTTAGCACAAGCAAAAGGAAGCTGCAGCTGCAAATCATGAGTTCAACGTCTCCTTCCAAGAAACCGGACGTAAATCTTTCCCTAACGTTAACGACGTCTCCGGCCAGGCCGCCGTGCCACGTCGTTGAAGCCTTAAAGCCTGAAGAAAGAGGCATACGCCTCATTCAACTCCTCTTGACATGCGCTAACCACACCTCATCCGGCAACCTCCACCATGCCGACGCATGTCTCCGCCAGATATCGCCGCTCGCCTCGGTTTCCGGCGATCCCCTGCAGCGGCTGGCGGCCCGGCTCGCTCACGCCTTAGCAACCCGGCTCGTCAAACGCTGGCCGGGCCTTTACAAGGCCCTAAACCATTCTCAACCGTCTAAGCCGGAAGTAGCAGTGGACCGAGCATTTCCTTGCCTGGGTTTTGCCTATGCTATCATAGCCCGGACCTTGGCCCACGCCATGTCGGAGGAGCGGGTAATCCACATTGTAGATTTGGGCTCCGGGGATCCGAACTTATGGGCCTCAGTTATGCAAAGCTTCGTGGGTATGGGCCATGGCCCGTCCCGCCCACCCCACTTAAGGATCACATGCGTAAACAGCAACAAAATTATTCTAGAGAAGATAGGTACAAGGCTTGTGAAAGAGGCAGTAGGCCTAGACATGGCCTTCCAATTCAACCCTCTGAATGTTCCTCTCAGAGAGCTGAC
Organism: Corylus avellana; assembly: GCF_965113065.1. Classification (NCBI taxonomy): domain Eukaryota; kingdom Viridiplantae; phylum Streptophyta; class Magnoliopsida; order Fagales; family Betulaceae; genus Corylus; species Corylus avellana. The sequence continues at coordinate 26,801,163 of NC_142494.1, forward strand.
CGCCGACATGCTTAAGGTAAGGTCAGGAGAAGCATTGGGTTTTGTTTCAATTCTTTGTCTTCATGTCCTGTTGGCCGAGGACGATCGAGTGGAAGCAAATTTTGGGTTTGGTGGCAGCAAAGGCAATGGCGTCAAGGATTGTAAGCAAATGGGGGAATTTTTGGGAATGGTAAAGTCAATGTCCCCAAAAGTGTTTTTCTTGGTGGAGCAAGAAGCCGACCATAATTTAAACCGGTTGGAGGACCGGTTTGTTGAGGGGCTGCACTACTATAGTGCCATGTTTGATTCATTGGAGGGGAATTATGGGTGTGAGGAGAGAGTTGGAATGGAGGAAATGTTTGGGAGAGAAATTGAAGATATTGTGGCGTGTGAGGGCTTGGAAAGGGAGGAGAGGCACGAGAGGTATGGGAAGTGGATGGTTCGGTTTGGTGGTGCCGGGTTCAAGCCGGAACGGTTGTGGTGTGATGGGAAGCAAATGGTGGAGGAGGCCAATGGGAAGGATGGATATAAAATTGTGAATGAGAAGGCTGGCTTGATGATTTGTTGGCATGAACGGCCTCTGTATGCCGTGTCAGCATGGATTTGTTAGCTATTTCTTCTCATTAATTACATTATGTGTTTTTTTAATTGTTTTAACCTTGCGAATTATCAATGGAAGTAGAATCATATTTGCACAATTGAAGTGCCTTTGATTTTGGGGAAAAATTGGAGCGTCATTCCAAGGGAATTGATACTTTCTCATCTACTTTGGTCCTTAATTTACGTATTTTAATTCACTAGAGCAATAGGTTCTTAATTTGGAATGCTAATGTGGGGTTGGTGTCCAAAAAAAAAAAAAAAAAAACCCAACCACCCGACCCACTTGACAAAAATCGATTGAAACCGACTAAAGCAGGCTGGTTCGGTTATATTGGGGTCAGGGGGTTGGAAAAAAATTGTTACTTCTAATTGGGAGATCAGTTTAAGGGTAAAACTGGCTTCAATTTTAGAGGGGTTTATAGAGAGGAGATAATATTATCATATCAAAATCATACCACAAGATGCAACATCTCATATTAATTCATAAAGTTTAGCGTCTTGTTAATTAATAATAGTAGGGATATGAGCATTATTGTCATTTAAAATAAAGTAAACATTCTTCAAAGTCAAGGGAATATGTATTTCCACCTCTCTATTAAGGGAATCTACATTCCTAATCCTAGCAAAAGGAGGTAAGGAGAGGATTCAATTTCCTTGGCTATATGAATTCCCTTCAATTAAGTGCAACCAAACGAAATAATTTGTAACAATTAACAGACTCCTAAAAGATTATCCTCATCAAAATGCCCCAATAGAGTTTTGATTTCTAAGCTTTATTTTAAACACATTAAATGAACGAATCTTTAAAAATTATTCATTTTTAGGGAGCCGATATGGCCAGATTTCACTTTCTTCAAACGGGTAAACGGATCATGAAACTACTCCCACTAAGGGGTGAATAAGGAACAGTGTAAAACTGAAAGTCACTTATAGGAAACAGTACTCTACCATAACCACAACCCACACACTCGGTAGTTAGGCTTTATAAGAGTTGCTTCTCCCTTCCTTTTGGTATGATGTTTAAAATATTTTATCAACTAGACCATTGGGTAATTATTTATCTCTTTCTTAGTTTTTTGCACTAATAAAGATCAATACAATACAATGAAACCCTAAATTAATGCAAATTACGAGCATGCTATCATTTATTCTTTATTATTACGTGTGGATTTTCATCACGAGTCTATGGATTTGCCTCTTGTGCCATTTCAATTGAAGTCAAAAAATATATTAAAGTCTAATTCAAAATATTGTTGAGATATCGTGATTTTTGGTATCAATAATAGTGTATGAGATTAAAAACATATAACTCAATATATCGTCTATGGAAAAAAAACATTTTTTTTAAAAAAAAAAAAATTGTAAGAAACATTGCAAAAGTATATGGAAAAATCTAAATAATTAAATATATCAAGTAATATATCTTGATTACTCGCAAATATATCGAGAAATATAAAAAATAAAATAAAATAAAAAATATCATATTGATAAAATGAATAATTATCGATCACTTAAAAAAATATAAAATTATCAATCCATATGTGATATATCAAATATCAATGAAATGTTGCTAAGAAAAAAAAAATCAAAAATCAAAAATCAGTCTAAGTCAACCCTAAGAGCTAGTTCAACCAGCTAAGGACCATATTTTATTAAGCAGATGGAATCCCCACTCTTCTGCAATTCCATCTTCCAACGGACCAGCTCACTTTAGTAATACACGATCAACAAAGTCTAACATGCACCGGGGTTAAGAATTTGGGTTTAAGGGAAAAAGAAAAAACAAAATAAGCAAAAAATAAAAAATAAAAAAACCGTTTTCCATACCCACAATGGGAAAATCCCCACGTTCGTGGGCCGTGGTAGCAGTCACGTAGGGTTTCCACGAGTAGAACAAATGTTTCGTATAAAAGCACCTCCGCTTCATGTATGGCTTCCTTTCACGAGCTCTCAAACTCCAACAGCAGAAGCTTAAAACCCCAACAAGAATAATTAGTCAGCCACTCACTCTTACGGTTTTTGTTTTCCTTCTCTGTTACATATATATAACTTATAAGCAAGAAGAGGAGCAGAAGAAAAAAGATATGCATGAAACTGGAGGAGGAGGAAGTGGAACAATGTCGGTAGATCTCAATGATTACGCTATTATCAAGGAGGGAGAGGCTGAGATTCTCATGCGCAAGAATGAAGTCTTTTACAATCCGACCCAGGTGCCAAAATCTTATCTTTTGGTGGTTCTGTGCTGTTTGATGGGGTTTTCGGATGAAATTTTTGATTGGTTTTGTGTTTGGGATGGGGTTCTGCCTTGTGTCTGTGATGGGTCATTATTGGTACTTGAAGAGATGTGTTTGGTTGCTGAATTAATATGTAGGAAAATAACTAAACAAACTAATTATTTTTTATTAGGAAACCCAATTAGTTTATATTTCATTTAAAAGAATGCTGAATGTCTATCAGGGGGTACAATCTGAATTGAAGACCAATTGATTATTCACAGGAGGTTTTGAGTATTATGTAATTAGCAAAGAGAACCTTCTGATTTTGGTATGATTGAAATAAGAAACTGTTATGGAATTAAGTAGAAATTCATTGTGGGACTGAAGTTATGGGCATATGTTGCCTTGTAGTTCGCTATTGGAAATAATAATATGCCATAAGTCAAATTGACCTGTTTTGAGCTTTGTTAAAGCAAATATGGCTACTGTGGTAATTCATATTAGTGAACTGAAGTGGAGATTATATCAGATAAGGATTTCAGGATATCTCGGCAAGATAATGCTGGTAACTAATGTTTACACAAGCAATTTTTTCGTCTAGTATTGTGTGCAATGGGAATACATAATGGGATTCTATACATTGTGTCATGTGGAGTATTTTATGAACTTTCACGTTGCTTATCAAAATTTTGTTTTGCTTCCAGCAATTCTTGTTTTCATAAGATTGAATTATTAAATTGCTATGTCAGGTACCTGTTCTCTACTATAAGCTAATGCATTGGATTTCGATTGGTCCGATTAAAACTATTTTGTAGAATTAAACTATTTAGACAGCACTATGTTCTCTTCAAACTTTCCTTTTATATTCAAAGTATTTTTGAAGATGCGAGATCGTATGGGAAATTATTAACTGCTATAACTAGTAACTCCAATAACTTGCTTTGTGGTTTTCTTGTACAATTACAGGCTTCTAACTGTTTCACCTTCTAATAATCAGGTTGACAACAGAGACATGTCCATTGCTGTCCTGAGGACCTTTATATCCAAACGCAAACATGAGCATGAAGCACTTTTGTTGAAAAGAACAAAAGGAGCTCAAAAGGCTCCTGGGAAGGATTCCTCTGAACCTGATGGAAAAGAAGCAGCTGAGGAATCTGTCAGGAATGATGAAAATACCAATGGAGAATGTGAAATGCCTGAGGAAGTATCTCAGGATGAACCATGTAGCATTTCAAAAGAATTAGTCAAGACTCCTGAGGGAAAAGGACGTGGGGAATTGAGGCCACCAAGAGTTCTTGAGGTGTTTCTATGTTCTGATGTGATTTTTGGTTTACCTTTACAATAAAGATTTTGTTCCAGTTTTAAGAGTTTATTAGGAATATGAGAAGTTATAGTTTTTGGTGTTGTTAAATAATTCATATGAGTGCTTTCCTTGTGACCATACAGGCCTTGGCAGCTTCTGGTTTGAGATCTCTTAGATATGCACGTGAAATAGAAGGAATAGGTCAAGTTGTGGCACTAGATAATGATAAAGGTGGGTATTTCTATTTCAATATAATTTGATGGAGAAGCCCTTGGTTTTTCCTGGGCTTGAAAGGGGCATATAAATAATGCACACTCTAGACTGAAATAACTCAATACAGTAAAAATAATTGTTTATACACAAAAAATTTGTTGAATATTGCATATATGCGTCCTCCCTTTCCTCCTGACGATTGTTTTGCTTTACAAATAAGACATTTCAGTTCACCTCCAGTTAAAAAGTACCTATTCATTTATGTGCATGGACTTCTTATCTAGTGCTCAACCCTATTATAATCATTTGCTTTTTTTCAGTGTCTGTTGAAGCTTGCAAGAGAAATATTAAGTTCAATGGTTCAGTAGCATGTTCAAAGGTGGAATCACATCTCACTGATGCTCGTGTATATATGCTCACGCATCCAAAAGAATTTGATGTGGTATGCATATACTTTTTTTTCTAGGTACATGTATTTGCTGAAAAGAAGTTTTTTTATTTATTTTATTTTATATATATATATATATAAATGGCATCTATAGATGGTTTCTCTGAATATTCTTTGAAGTCCAAATTATCTGAATAATAACTAATTGCCTGCTCCACTCCCTGTCTCTCACTCTCGCAGGAGTCACTTACCGGCCCATCTTAACTGTTGTTGTGATATAATTGAATTGAAAGTTAGCATAGTCCTTTTCAAAATTTTAAGAATAAGCCAGTATTCAATAGTCTTTATTGGCTGTTGGTGTTTCAGGTTGATCTTGATCCTTATGGTGCACCTTCTGTGTTCTTGGACTCTGCAGTTCAATCAGTTGCTGATGGGGGCATGCTGATGTGTACAGCAACTGATATGGCAGTACTCTGTGGGAGTAGCGGGGAGGTTTGCTATTCCAAGTAAGCCCTTTTACTGGCCTCACCTTTAGTTGAAAAGTGGTTGGATTAGTAGGCTCATCATTTACCAACTTTGTGATATTAGATATGGTTCCTATCCACTGAGAGGGAAATATTGCCATGAAATGGCTTTGAGGATCCTCCTTGCCTGTATTGAGGTATTTCTATGTTCTTCCAAAACACGTAGACATTATTGAAAAGATTATTTATTTTATTTTGTTTTCTTGTGTTTTTTACCAGAAACAGAGAGAACTGATATTAGCGATGTCTCACTTTAATTGTTTGCCTAATGTTTTTGTACAATTCTGGAAACTTTCAAACTATTTGAGCTGTTCAACTCTGTCCTCTTATCTTTCTTTGTTTTCTCCAGTTTTGGTTGTCTGAGTTTTTGCATGTATATTTTTTTGTTTTAGTTGACCATATACGAAGTATTCTCCATTGCTCTATCTTAGGGTAATGTTTGGCAGTGCCATTACAAACTATTTATCTTTTCTGTAAGTAGGGGTCTGGCGCAATGTTTTTAGCTGTCAAGTGCAAGTGAGTTTGATTCTCGAGAGTAGTCACTTAATGGAAACTGCTCAAGGTTAGGACTGTATTTAGATCTCCCTCCCCAGGCACCCATGTGGGATGGGGTAATAGCCTAAAGTTTTCTGTTGGTGGTTAGAATTGTATATCTTCAGAGAAGGGCTAGTCAAGGAATTGCCGGTCCTTTTCCCATAATATCATTTGATAATAGAAATATTCTTCACTAGAATAAAATGATTAGAAGATTCCTCTTCACAGGCAATCTTTTACAGGCTCATGTGCATATGTTAAAAAGTCTAGGCGGCGCAGGTGATACCTCTGATAGTTGTTTGAGCAGGATTTTAATGTGTATAACAGATATTAAATCACTTATCAGGGGCACCCGCATGAGGGTTGAATGATCTGAATTTCTTCTGTTTTGTGTACCTTAGGATTAGAAATTCTTGTATATATGTGAGGTGGAGGATCATGTATTTGTTTCTTTTTGGTGCACTTTGTACAAAAAAGATTATCAGTGTTAACTTCTTGGATATCCATGAAAGCCTGCCAACTTTATGCTTAATAAGCACTTTGCAATTTGCTTTACTGTTGTTTCTCCCCTCTCCTCGAACCCCAAATGTAATATACATTTAGTCATTAAAAAATTGCTTCTGGTCTATGGTTGAACTCATCATGATCATCTGTTTAGAGAAGCCAAGATTGCACCCACAAGATGTTAGCCTAGAGTTCTGCCAAGAAAACAACTGTAGAGAGAGA